>NC_042958.1:39656886-39776320 GCF_901001165.1 Salmo trutta
GAGCAGCCATACAGTGTGACAGTGATTCCCTTTGGCTCTTGACCCCAGCTGACTTCTAGAATCACTGTCTACTGCACCACTGTACAATTCTCAAGATATTGGCATTAGTTAGTTAGTTAGTTATTTAGTTAGTTAGTTAGTAAGTTAGTTAGTTAGTTAGTTAGTTAGTTAGTTAGTTAGGGCCAATACCACAGGTGAGAGGATATCCGTTAGTTGGTTAGTTAGTTGGTTGGTTAGTTGGCTGGTTAGTTAGTTGGTTAGTTAGTTACTTAGTTAGTTAGGGCCAATACCTCAGGTGAGAGGATATCGGTTGGTTGGTTGGTTGGTTAGTTGGTTAGTTAGTTAGTTAGTTGGTTGGTTGGTTGGTTAGTTGGTTAGTTGGTTACTCCAGGGAAGAGATCATGTATACATATTTTAATTCCAGCATTTTAATCAATTTCTTAATTCCCATCACTAATGTGTTATCGTTTACACACTGTCGTGTTTCTTTTGTGTTAGTTTGTCTCTATAAAAAAAATAGATTACTCTTCGTTGACAGAATATTATTTTTCTTTAACTGTGCATTTCCGGCAATTTTTACTTTTGCCAGTAGAGGTCGATCAGCCAATTCCTGGGGGTCTGTACTCCCGAAGTTGACTGTTTTTGCGCTTGCCAGTTAGCTAGCAGCTCTCAGCTGTTAGCAGCCAATGGCTAGCAGTTTATTTTATCGAATAAAAACGGATGATTGACATAATTTTTTTCGAGTCATTACTGAATTATTTAATGTAACTAGTCAAACATACAAGCAGACACATCCCTGGGTGGCTCCTCTTTTCAGTTCGCTGCAGCTAGCGACTGGAACGAGCTGCAAAAAACACACAAACTGGACAGTTTTATCTCCATCACTTAATTCAAAGACTCAATCATGGACACTCTTACTGACAGTTGTGGCTGCTTCACATGATGTATTGTTGTCTCTACCTTCTTGCCTTTGTGCTGTTGTCTGTGCCCAATATTGTTTGTACCATGTTTTGTGCTGCTACCATGTTGTACTGCTGCCATGTTGTGTTGCTACCATGTTGTTGTCATGTTGTGTTGTTGTGTTGTTGTCTTAGATCTCTCTTGTCGTGATGTGTGTTTTGTCCTATATATATTTATCCCGGCCCCCGTCCCCGAACGAGGCTTTTTGCCTTTTGGTAGGCCATCATTGTAAGTAAGAATTTGTTCTTAACTGACTTGCCTAGTTAAATAAAGGTTAAATTAAAAATTGTAAATTAAAACATTAAACCCTGTAATGAATTCATGGTAACCTCGTAAACTATTAATTTAGAACTGGTGTTTATTTGAAACACGTTTATTTGCTAATATGTGTGCCGTGCAATGAAAAGAGACAGTCAGCTATTTGAGATTCTGCGTTTAATTGAAGTTTTACGGTATTTAAGAGTAGAGTGTGGTCTACAGTATCAAAAACCTTAGACAAGTCAGTAAACAGACAGACAGAAAGTTGTTTAACATATGTGTATAACAGCTTCTACTATATATGTTGTCTGTTTATAGGGCTGACTGTGAGAACCCTCAGGTTGTCTGTCTATAGGGCTGACTGTGAGAACCCTCAGGTTGTCTGTCTATAGGGCTGACTGTGAGAACCCTCAGGTTGTCTGTCTATAGGGCTGACTGTGAGAACCCTCAGGTTGTCTGTCTATAGGGCTGACTGTGAGAACCCTCAGGTTGTCTGTCTATAGGGCTGACTGTGAGAACCCTCAGGTTGTCTGTCTATAGGGCTGACTGTGAGAACCCTCAGGTTGTCTGTCTATAGGGCTGACTGTGAGAACCTACATGTCATAATATATAACAGTATATAATATATAGATTATATATGTTGTCTGTCTATAGGGCTGACTGTGAGAACCTGCAGGTGACCATGTTTAATAAGGGAGACCAGCACTACTATACATGGCATAATATATAACAGTATATAATATATAGATTCTATACGTTGTCTGTCTATAGGGCTGACTGTGAGAACCCGCAGGTGACCATGTGTAATAAGGGAGACCAGCACTACCGCAGTTCCCCTAGCAACCAGTCGTCGTCTAGTGACCCGGGACCCTGTGGAAGTGGAACCTGGTCTCAACCGCCTGGATACGACGGGTAAGACCTGGCCGGGGGAGGGGGGAGGGGAGGAGAGGAGAGGAGAGGAGAGGAAGAGAGGAGTTGAGAGGGAGGAGAGAGGAAAGTGAGGAAGAGTGGGAGGAGGAGAGGGAGGGGAGTGGAGGGGTAAGGAAGGCCCAGCTGGTCAGGGAGAGGCATCCTAATCTGTCTCCAGTGGGTTAGGGACAGGGAGATCCATCCTAGTATGTCTCCAATGGGTTAGGGACAGGGACAGGGAGATCCATCCTAATCTGTCTCCAGTGGGTTAGGGACAGGGAGATCCATCCTAATCTGTCTCCAGTGGGTTAGGGACATGGAGATCCATCCTAGTATGTCTCCAATGGGTTAGGGACAGGGACAGGGAGATCCATCCTAATCTGTCTCCAGTGGGTTAGGGACAGGGAGATCCATCCTAATCTGTCTCCAGTGGGTTAGGGACAGGGAGATCCATCCTAATCTGTCTCCAGTGGGTTAGGGATAGGGAGATCCATCCTAATCTGTCTCCAGTGGGTTAGGGACAGGGAGATCCATCCTAATCTGTCTCCAGTGGGTTAGGGACAGGGAGATCCATCCTAATCTGTCTCCAGTGGGTTAGGGACAGAGAGATCCATCCTAATCTATCTCCAGTGGGTTAGGGACAGGGAGATCCATGCTAATCTGTCTCCAGTGTGTTAGGGACAGGGAAATCCATCCTAATCTGTCTCCAGTGGGTTAGGGACAGGGAAATCCATCCTAGTTTGTCTCCAGTGGGTTAGGAACAAGTAGATCCATCCTAGTCTGTCTCCAGTGGGTTAGGAACAAGTAGATCCATCCTAGTCTGTCTCCAGTGGGTTAGGGACAGGGAGATCCATCCTAATCTTTTTCGAGTTGTTTAAGGTTACGGACAGTGAGATCCATCCTAGTCTGTCTCCAGTGGGTTAGGGACAGGGAGATCCATCCTAATCTATCTCCAGTGGGTTAGGGACAAGGAGATCCATCCTAGTCTGTCTCCAGTGGGTTATGGTTAGGGACAGGGAGATCCATCCTAATCTGTCTCCAGTGGGTTAGGGACAGGGAGATGCTGCCTAATCTGTCTCCAGTGGGTTAGGGTTAGGGACAGGGAGATCCATCCTAATCTGTCTCCAGTGGGTTAGGGACAGGGAGATGCTGCCTAATCTGTCTCCAGTGGGTTAGGGACAGGGAGATCCATCCTAATCTGTCTCCAGTGGGTTATGGTTAGGGACAGGGAGAGGAATCCTAGTCTATCTACAGTGGGATAACCTTAACTCTATCAGACTACTACAGTACATACTGTCATTACCCTAACTCTATCAGACTACTAGAGTACATACTGTCATTACCCTAAATACTGTCATTACTCTAACTCTATCAGACTACTACAGTACATACTGTCATTACCCTACATATTTTCATTACCCTAACTCTACCAGACTACTACAGTACATACTGTTATTACCCAAACTCTATCAGACTACTACAGTACATACTGTCATTACCCTAACTCTACCAGACTACTACAGTACATACTGTCATTACCCTACATACTGTCAATACCCTAACTCTACCAGACTACTACAGTACATACTGTCATTACCCGACATACTATCATTACCCTACATACTGTCATTACCCTAACTCTACCAGACTATTACAGTACATACTGTCATTACCCTACATACTGTCATTACCCTAACTCTACCAGACTACTACAATACATACTGTCATTACCCTAACTCTATCAGACTACTACAGTACATACTGTCATTACCCTAACTCTACCAGACTACTACAGTACATACTGTCATTACCCTACATACTGTCAATACCCTAACTCTACCAGACTACTACAGTACATACTGTCATTACCCTACATACTGTCATTACCCTACATACTGTCATTACCCTACATACTGTCAATACCCTAACTCTACCAGACTACTACAGTACATACTGTCATTACCCGACATACTGTCATTACCCTACATACTGTCATTACCCTGCATACTGTCATTACCCTAACTCTACCAGACTACTACAGTACATACTGTCATTACCCTACATACTGTCATTACCCTAACTCTACCAGACTACTACAGTACATACTGTCATTACCCTACATACTGTCAATACACTAACTCTACCAGACTACTACAGTACATACTGTCATTACCCGACATACTGTCATTACCCTACATACTGTCATTACCCTGCATACTGTCATTACCCTAACTCTACCAGACTACTACAATACATACTGTCATTACCCTAACTCTATCAGACTACTACAGTACATACTGCCATTACCCTAACTCTACCAGACTACTACAGTACATACTGCCATTACCCTAACTCTTCCACAGGCCCAAGTTCCAGACTTCTACATACTTCATGGGAGCAGTGAGCTCTTACAGACAGAGTATGTTTAGTCTGTCAACCTGGCGGGAGGGAGGGAGGGAGGGAGGGAGGGAGGGAGGGAAAGAAAGAGAGAGAGAGAGAGAGAGAGAGAGAGAGAGAGAGAGAGAGAGAGAGAGAGAGAGAGAGAGAGAGAGAGAGAGAGAGAGAGAGAGAGAGAGAGAGAGAGAGAGAGAGAGAGAGAGAGAGAGAGAGAGAGAGAGAGAGAGAGAGAGAGAGAGAGAGAGAGAGAGAGAGAGAGAGAGAGAGAGAGAGAGACTGTCAACGTGGCGAGAGAGAGAGAGAGACTGTCAACGTGGCGAGAGGGAGGGCGAGAGAGAGAGAGAGAGACTGTCAACGTGGCGAGAGGGAGGGCGAGAGAGAGAGAGAGAGACTGTCAACGTGGCGAGAGGGAGGGGCGAGAGAGAGAGAGAGAGACTCAACGTGGCGAGAGGGAGGGCGAGAGAGAGAGAGAGAGACTGTCAACGTGGCGAGAGGGAGGGCGAGAGAGAGAGAGAGAGAGACTATCAACGTGGCGAGAGGGAGGGCGAGAGAGAGAGAGACTGTCAACGTGGCGAGAGGGAGGGCGAGAGAGGGAGGGCGAGAGTGAGAGGATGGAGAGAGGGAGGGCGAGAGAGGGAGGGCGAGAGTGAGAGGATGGAGAGAGGGAGGGCGAGAGAGGGAGGGCGAGAGTGAGAGGATGGAGAGAGAGAGGGGGATAGAAAGAGGGACAGATGGAGGGAGAGAGACAAGGGGAACGACTAGTCAGTGTTGTTAGGAGAAAGGCTAGTCAGTGTTGTTAGGAGAAAGGTTAGTCAGTGTTGGCAAGCTACTCCATGTTCAATCTGATTCCATAATGAGATCAAATGATTTGACCTCGTATGATCCTGATCTGCGTAATGTAGCTAATTGTTATCAGTACTGTTATCTGATGACAGGATGCTAGCCTAACCTCACCTTACTGCAGAGATAGCCTGCTGAGTTCTGTCTTGCTATCCAGGTCTGTGCCGAAACGGTTCGAGCTTCTACTTTTAAAAATCCACCTTTCCAGAAATAAGTCTTTCACTGTTGCCGCTTGTTATAGACCCACCTCAGCTCCCAGCTGTGCCCTGGACACCATATGTGAATTGATTGCCCCATCTATCTTCAGAGTTCGTTCTGTTAGGTGACCTAAACTGGGATATGCTTAACACCCCAGCAGTCCTACAATATAAGATAGATGCCCTCAATCTCACACAAATTATCAATGAACCCACCAGGTACAACCCTAAATCCGTAAACATGGGCACCCTCATAGATATTATCCTGACCAACTTGCCCTCCAAATACACCTCTGCTGCCTTCAACCAGGATGTCAGCAATCACTGCCTCATTGCCTGCGTCAGTAATGGGTCTACGGTCAAACGACCACCACTCATCACTGTCAAACGCTCCCTAAAATTCTTCAGTGAGCAGGCCTTTCTAATCGACCTGGCCCGGGTATCCTGGAAGGATATTGACCTCATCCCGTCAGTAGAGGATGCCTGGTTGCTCTTTAAAAGTAATTTCCTCACCATCTTAAATAAGCATGCCCCTTTCAAAAAATGTAGAACTAAGAACAGATATAGCCCCCGGTTCACTCCTGACCTGACTGCCCTTGACCAGCAAAAAAACATCCTGTGGCGGACTGCATTAGCATCGAAAAGCCCCCGCGATATGCAACTTTACAGGGAGGTCAGGAACCAATATACACAGTCAATTAGAAAAGCAAAGGCTAGCTTTTTCAAACAGAAATTTGCATCCTGTAGCACTAATTCCAAAAGGCTTTGGGACACTATAAAGTACATGGAGAATAAGAGCACCTCTCCCAGCTGCCCACTGTTCTGAGGCTAGCAAACACTGTCATCATAAATCTACGATAATCGAGAATTGGAATGAGCATTTCTCAATGATTTCCACCTGTCTACCCCTACCCCGGCCAACAGCTCCGCACCCGCCGCAGCAACTTGAACACGCCCCCCCCCGCCCCACCCAAATCCAGATCGCAGATGTTCTGAAAGAGCAGCAAAATCTGGAACCCTACAAATCAGCTGGGCTAGAGAATCTGGACCCTCTCCTTCTAAAATTATCCCCCACAATTGTTGCAACACCTATTACTAGCCTGTTCAATCTCTCTTTTGTATTGTCTGAGATCCCTAAAGATTGGAATGCTGCCGCGGTCATCCCACTCTTCAAAGGGGGAGACACTCTAGAACCAAACTGTTACAGACCTATATCTATCCTGCCCTGCCTTTCTAAAATCTTCGAAAGCCAAGTTAACAAACAGATCACCGACCATTTTGAATCCCACCGTACCTTCTCCGTTATGCAATCTGGTTTCAGAGCTGGTCATGGGTGCACCTCAGCCACACTCAAGGTACTAAACCATATCATAATCGCCATCGATAAGAGACATTACTGTGCAGCCGTATTCATCGACCTGGTCAAGGATTTCGACTCTGTCAATCACCGCATTCTTATCGGCAGACTCAATAGCCTTGGTTTCTCAAATGACTGCCTCCCCTGGTTCACCAACTACATTTACATTTACATTTACGTCATTTAGCAGACGCTCTTATCCAGAGCGACTTACAAATTGGTGCATTCACATTATGATATCCAGTGGAACAACCACTTTACAATAGTACATCTATATATTTTTTGGGGGGGAGGGTAGGGGGGGGTTAGAAGGATTACTTTATCCTATCCCAGGTATTCCTTAAAGAGGTGGGGTTTTAGGTGTCTCCGGAAGGTGGTGATTGACTCCGCTGTCCTGGCGTCGTGAGGGAGCTTGTTCCACCATTGGGGTGCCAGAGCAGCGAACAGTTTTGACTGGGCTGAGCGGGAACTGTGCTTCCGCAGAGGTAGGGAGGCGAGCAGGCCAGAGGTGGATGAACACAGTGCCCTTCTTTGGGTGTAGGGACTGATCAGAGCCTGAAGGTACGGAGGTGCCGTTCACCTCACAGCTCCGTAGGCAAGCACCATGGTCTTGTAGCAGATGCGAGTTTCAACTAGAAGCCAGTGGAGTGTGCGGAGGAGCGGGGTGACGTGAGAGAACTTTGGAAGGTTGAACACCAGACGGGCTGCGGCGTTCTGGATGAGTTGTAGGGGTTTAATGGCACAGGCAGGGAGCCCCGCCAACAGCAAGTTGCAGTAATCCAGACAGGAGATGACAAGTGCCTGGATTAGGACCTGCGCCGCTTCCTGTGTGAGTCAGGGTCATACTCTGTGAATGTTGTAGAGCATATACCTACAGGATCGGGTCACCGCCTTGATGTTAGTGGAGAATGACAGGGTGTTGTCCAGGGTCACGCCAATGCTCTTGGGAGGAGGACACAATGGAGTTGTCAAGCGTGATGGCGAGATCATGGAACGGGCAGTCCTTCCCTGGGAGGAAGAGCAGCTTCGTCTTGCCGAGGTTCAGCTTGAGGTGGTGATCCGTCATCCACACTGATATGCCTGCCAGACATGCAGAGATGCGATTCGCCACCTGGTTATCAGAAGGGGGAAAGGAGAAGATTAATTGTGTGTCGTCTGCGTAGCAATGATAGGAGAGACCATGTGAGGATATGACAGAGCCATGTGACTTGGTGTATAGCGAGAATAGGAGAGGGCCTGGAACTGAGCCCTGGGGGACACCAGTGTTGAGAGCACGTGGTGCGGAGACAGATTCTCGCCATGCCACCTGGTAGGAGCGACCTGTCAGGTAGGACGCAATCCAAGAGTGAGCCGCGCCGGAGATGCCCAACTCGGAGAGGGTGGAGAGGAAGATCTGATGGTTCACAGTATCAAAGGCAGCAGATAGGTCTAGAAGGATGAGAGCAGAGGAGAGAGAGTTAGCTTTAGCAGTACGGAGAGCCTCCGTGACACAGAGAAGAGCAGTCTCAGTTGAATGACCAGTCTTGAAACCTGACTGATTTGGATCAAGAAGGTCATTCTGAGAGAGATAGCAAGAGAGCTGGCCAAGGACGGCACGCTCAAGAGTTTTGGAGAGGAAAGAAAGAAGGGATACTGGTCTGTAGTTGTTGACATCGGAGGGATCGAGTGTATGTTTTTTGAGAAGGGGTGCAATTCTCGCTCTCTTGAAGACGGAAGGGACGTAGCCAGCGGTCAAGGATGAGTTGATGAGCGAGGTGAGGTAAGGGAGAAGGTCTCCGGAAATGGTCTGGAGAAGAGAGGAGGGGATAGGGTCAAGCGGGCAGGTTGTTGGGCGGCCGGCCATCACAAGTCGCAAGATTTCATCTGGAGAGAGAGGGGAGAAAGAGGTCAAAGCATAGGGTAGGGCAATGTGAGCAGGACCAGCGGTGTCGTTTGACTTAACAAACGAGGATCGGATGTCGTCAACCTTCTTTTCAAAATGGGTGACAAAGTTGTCTGCAGAGAGGGAGGAGGGAGGGAGGGGGGGAGGAGGATTCAGGAGGGAGGAGAAGGTGTCAAGAGCTTCCTAGGGTTAGAGGCCTATGCTTGGAATTTAGAGTGGTAGAAAGTGGCTTTAGCAGCAGAAACAGAGGAAGAAAATGTGGAGAGGAGGGAGTGAAAAGATGCCAGGTCTGCAGGGAGGCTAGTTTTCCTCCATTTCCGCTCGGCTGCCCGGAGCCCTGTTCTGTGAGCTCGCAATGAGTCGTCAAGCCACGGAGCAAGAGGGGAGGACCGAGCCGGCCGGGAGGATAGAGGACATAGAGAGTCAAAGGATGCAGAAAGGGAGGAGAGGAGGGTTGAGGAGGCAGAATCAGGAGATTGGTTGGAGAAGGTTTGAGCAGAGGGAAGAGATGATAGGATGGAAGAGGAGAGAGTAGCAGGAGAGAGAGCGAAGGTTGCGACGGCGCAATACTATCTGAGTAGGGGCACAGTGAGTAGTGTTGGAGGAGAGCGAGAGGGAAAAGGATACAAGGTAGAGGTCGGAGACTTGGAGGGGAGTTGCAGTGAGATTAGTAGAAGAACAGCGTCTAGTAAAGATGAGGTCAAGCGTATTGCCTACCTTGTGAGTAGGGGGGACGGTGAGAGGGTGAGGCCAAAAGAGGAGAGGAGTGGAAAGAAAGAAGCAGAGAGAAATGAGTCAAAGGTAGACGTAGGGAGGTTAAAGTCACCCAGAATTGTGAGGGGTGAGCCATCCTCAGGAAAGGAACTTATCAAGGCGTCAAGCTAATTGATGAACTCTCCAAGGGAACCTGGAGGGCGATAAATGATAAGGATGTTAAGCTTGAATGGGCTAGTGATTGTGACAGCATGGAATTCAAAGGAGGAGATAGACAGATGGGTCAGGGGAGAAAGAGAGAATGTCCACTTGGGAGAGATGAGAATTCCAGTCCCACCACCCCGCTGACCAGATGCTCTCGGGGTATGCGAGAACACGTGGTCAGACGAGGAGAGAGCAGTAGGAGTAGCAGTGTTTTCTGTGGTAATCCATGTTTCCGTCAGCGCCAAGAAGTCGAGGGACTGGAGGGTAGCATAGGCTGAGATGAACTCTGCCTTGTTGGCCGCAGACCGGCAGTTCCAGAGGCTGCCGGAGACCTGGAAGTCAACGTGGGTCGTGCGCGCTGGGACCACCAGGTTAGAGTGGCAGTGGCCATGCGGTGTGAAGCGTTTGTGTGGCCTGTGCAGAGAGGAGAGAACAGGGATAGACAGACACATAGTTGACAGGCTACAGGAGAGGCTACGCTAATGCAAAGGAGATTGGAATGAAAATTAACTAAACAACTCGGGAAGCGAGAGATCAGGGCCTCCCTCACTAACCATTCGCTGAAACACTCAAATATAACTATTCCAACTTCCACTTAGAAATTATAATTGATGTAAACTACAATGGTTCAATGTTTCCAGGAATAGGCTCAAACTTAGTTTATTCAGCTAGATTTCTTGGTACAGTATTCTTCGGTGAAACGCACCCAGTGCACCGTGTCTTATGACGCCGTAGCTAACTACCAATGGCTCATTCGTGTCCGTGTCTAGTTCCTTTCATAACGCAGAAGTAATTAAACGTTGGCTAGCTAACACAAAGTCAGTCCTGCTAGCTACACAAGTCGACTACACAACTCGAAAGCTTTCGTTGCAAAAATCTTATTGACTAAAAATTATACAGTACTGCTAGCTGGTAGCTGGTAGAGTTGGCTAGCTAGCAGTGGCTGCGTTTACCTTTATCTTTGATACAAAGACAACTATGTAGCTAGCTAACGTTCCGTTGTAATGTATTTAGTTTCTCAGATAGAGTTCAGTGTGTCAAATCGGAGGGCCTGTTGTCCAGACCTCTGGCAGTCTCTATGGGGGTGCCACAGGGTTCAATTCTCAGGCCAACTCTTTTCTCTGTATATCAATGATGTCACTCTTGCTGCTGGTGATTTTCTGATCCACCTCTACGCAGATGACACCATTCTGTATATATCTGGCCCTTTTTTGGACACTGTGTTAACAAACCTCCAAATGAGCTTCAATGCCATACAACACTCCTTCCGTGGCCTCCAAATGCTCATAAATGCTACTAAAACTAAATGCATGCTTTTCAACCGATTGCTGGCCACACCCACCCGCCCAACTAGCATCACTACTCTGGAAAGTTCTGACTTAGAATATGTGGACTACAAATACCTAGGTGTCTGATTAGACTGTAAACTTTCCTTCCAGACTCACATTAAGCATCTTCAATTCAAAATTAAATCTAGAATCAGCTTCCTATTTCGCAACAAAGCCTCCTTCACTCACGCTGCCGCACTTACCCTCGTAAAACTGACTATCCTACCGATCCTTGACTTCGGCAATGTCTTTTACAAAATAGCCTCCAACACTCTACTCAGCAAATTGGATGTTGTCTGTCACTGTGCCATCGGTTTTGTCACTAAAGCCCCATATGCTACCCACAACAGCGACCTGTATGCTCTCGTTGGCTGGCCCTCGCTACACATCTTTTGCCAAACCCACTGGCTCCAGGTCATCTATAAGTCTTTGCTAGGAAAAGCCCCGCGTTATCTCAGCTCACTGGTCACCATAGCAGCACCCACCCGTAGCACGCGCTCCAGCAGGTATATTTCACTGGTCATCCCCTAAGCCAACACCTCCTTTCCTTCCAGTTCTCTGCTGCCGATGACTGGAACAAATTGCAAGAGTCACTGAAGCTGGAGTCTTATATCTACCTCACTAACTATAAGCACTCACTAACTATAAGCACTCACTAACTATAGAGCAGCTCACCGATCACTGCAGCTGTTCACAGCCCATCTGTAAATAGCCCACCCAACTACCTCATCCCCATATTGTTATTTATCTTCTTGCTCTTTGGCACCCCAGTATCTCTACTTGCACATCATCATCTGCACATCTATCACTCCAGTGTTAATGTTAAATTGTAATTATTTCGCCTCTATGGCCTATTTATTGCCTTACCTCCCTAATCCTACTACATTTGCACACACTGTATATAGATTTTTCTCTTGTGTTATTGACTGTACGTTTGTTTATTCATGTGTAACGCTGTTGTTGTTTTTGTCGCACTGCTTTGCTTTATCTTGGCCAGGTCGCAGTTATAAATGAGAACTTGTACTCAACTGTCCTACCTGGTTAAATAAAGGTGAAATGAAAAAATAAAAAACTGTTGACAGTATGCTAGCAGCTAGTTGTTTGCTAGCCCATCCTTACCTTACTGCTGACTGTATGCTAGCAGCTAGTTGTTTGCTAGCCCATCCTTACCTTACTGCTGACTGTATGCTAGCAGCTAGTTGTTTGCTAGCCCATCCTTACCTTACTGCTGACAGTATGCTAGCAGCTAGTTGTTTGCTAGCCCCTCCTTACCTTACTGCTGACTGTATGCTAGCAGCTAGCTGTCTCTATTGTCCATTATTTACCTCTCCCACTATGCTAGCTCAGTCAATGGCCCTCCTCACCTCTCCATCCCTGACAGTATGTTAGTTAGCTCACTCTCCTCCATCCCTTTCCAGGTGTCCATCCTCGGTCCTCCATGAGTGCCCCAGAGAGCTACAGGGGGGAGACAGAGAGGGGTACAGGGACACCCTCAGAGAGCCCACCCTTGAGAGTACACGGTCGGCAGGTGAGTCACTCTGCTCCCTATTTTACTCCTACCTCCACATTAGATGACCTCTAGATGTCCTCTACAGTCTGTCTCCTACCTCTACATTAGGTGACCTCTAGATGACCTCTGCAGTCTGTCTCCTACCTCTACATTAGATGACCTCTAGATGACCTCTACAGTCTGTCTCCTACCTCTACATTAGGTGACCTCTAGATGACCTCTACAGTCTGTCTCCTACCTCTACATTATGTGACCTCTAGATGACATCTACAGTCTGTCTCCAACCGCTACATTAGATGACCTCTAGATGACCTCTACAGTCTGTCTCCTATCTCTACATTAGATGACCTCTACTGTCTGTCTCCTACCTCCACATTAGATGACCTCTAGATGACCTCTACTGTCTGTCTCCTACCTCCACATTAGATGACCTCTAGATGACCTCTACTGTGCCTGTGGTAACCCTGTAGGACACATTCAGGGATCATGCAATCCTTTCTCTAGCCACTCTTCATCTCGCCCGTCTTCTCTTCCTACCCCTCTCTACAGAGGCCAAGTGGCACATCCCCTCCACCAAGATCCTCAACTCTCGGAAACACAGGGATGGGGGCAAGGAGTCACCCAACAAGCAGAACCGGGGGGTAAGTGACTGGGTGTGGGCTGTGGCTATGGGGGCGTCGAAGGCTGGGTGTCACATCTCTGGGTGTCTGGTAGAGAGGAGGTGTCTGGTTGGTAGAGAGGAGGTGTCTGGTTGGTGGAGAGGAGGTATCTGGTTGGTAGAGAGGAGGTGTCTGATTGGTAGAGAGTAGGTGTCTGCTTGGTAGAGAAGAGGTGTCTGGTTGGTAGAGAGGAGGTGTCTGGTTGGTAGAGAGGAGGTGTCTGGTTGGTAGAGAGGAGGTGTCTGGTTGGTGGAGAGGAAAGTCTCTGGTTGGTGGAGAGGAAAGTGTCTGGTTGGTAGAGAGGAGGTGTCTGGTTGGTAGAGAAGAGGTGTCTGGTTGGTTCAGTTCGTAGACAGGTAACATGGATGTTTTGAGATCTGAATGTTTAGGATAAAGGTTTTGGATGTGGGAGTGAGGTTGTTTTATGCCAGGGGGATGGGTCTATCTGTGTGTATCTCTTGTTTTCTCTTTTTCTTTTTCTCTTTCACACTCTCAGTGATGATTTTTTTAATTATTTCTATTTATTCCACCTTTATTTAACCAGGTAAGCCAGTTGAGAACAAGTTCTCATTTACAACTGCGACCTGGCCAAGATAAAGCAAAGCAGTGCGACAAAAACAACAACACAGAGTTACACATGGAATAAACAAACGTACAGTCAATAACACAATAGAAAAAGTCTATATACAGTGTGTGCAAATGGCGTAAGGAGGTAAGGCAATAAATAGGCCATAGTAGCGAAGTAATTACAATTTAGCAAATTAACACTGGAGTGATAGATGTGCAGATGATGATGTGCAAGTAGAAATACTGGTGTGCAAAAAAGCAGAAAAAGTAAATAAAAACAATATGGGGATGAGGTAGGTAGTTGGATGGGCTATTTACAGATGGGCTGTGTACAGGTGCACCGATATGTTAGCTGATCAGATAGCTGATGCTTAAAGTTAGTGAGGAAGATATAAGTCTCCAACTTCAGCGATTTTTGCAATTCGTTCCAGTCAATGGCAGCAGAGAACTGGAAGGAAAGGCGGCCAAATTAGGTGTTGGCTTTGGGGATGACCAGTGAGATATACCTGCTGGAGCGCGTGCTACGGGTGGGTGCTGCTATGGTGACCAGTGAGCTGAGATAAGGCGGAGCTTTACCTAGCAAAGACGTATGGATGACCTGGAGCCAGTGGGTTTGGCAACAGATGTGTAGCGAGGGCCAGCCAACGAGAGCATACAGGTCGCAGTGGTGGGTGGTATATGGGGCTTTGGAGACAAAACGGATGGCACTGTGATAAACTACATCCAGTTTGCTGAGTAGTGTTGGAGGCTATTTTGTAAATGACATCGCCGAAGTCAAGGATCGGTAGGATAGTCAGTTTTACGAGGGTATGTTTGGCAGCGTGAGTGAAGGAGGCTTTGTTGCGAAATAGGAAGCCGATTCTAGATTTAATTTTGGATTGGAGATGTTTAATATGAGTCTGGAAGGAGAGTTTACAGTCTAACCAGACACCTAGGTAGGGTGGGTGGGAGCAGCGATCGGCTGAAGAGCATGAATTTAGTTTTACTAGCGTTTAAGAGCAGTTGGAGGCCACGGAAGGAGTGTTGTATGGCAATGAAGCTCGTTTGGAGGTTAGTTAACACAGTGTCCAAAGAAGGGCCAGATGTATACAGAATGGTGTCATCTGCATAGAGGTGGATCAAGGAATATCCAGCAGTGAGAGCGACATCGTTGAAATATACAGAGAAAAGAGTCGGCCTGAGAATTTAACCCTGTGACACCCCCAAGAGACTGGCAGAGTTCCGGACAACAGGCCCTCTGATTTGACACACTGAACTCTATCTGAGAAGTAGTTGGTGAACCAGGCGAGGCAGGCATTTGAGAAACCAAGGCTGTTGAGTCTGCCAATTAGAATACGGTGATTGACAGAGTCGAAAGCCTTGGCCAGGTCGATGAATACAGCTGCACAGTACTTGTCTCTTATCGATGGTTGTTATGATATGGTTTAGTACCTTGAGCGTGACTGAGGTCCACCCGTGACCAGCTCGGAATCCGGATTGCACAGCGGAGAAGGTATGGTAGGATTCGAAGTGGTCAGTGATCTGTTTGTTAACTTGGCTTTCGAAGACCTTAGAAAGGCAGGGTAGGATAGATATAGGTCTGTAACAGTTTGGGTCTAGCGTGTCACCCCCTTTGAAGAGGGGGATGACCGCAGCAGCTTTCCAATCTTTAGGGATCTCGGACGATTCAAAAGAGAGGTTGAACAGACTGGTAATAGGGGTTGCAACAGTGGCGGCAGATCATTTTAGAAAGAGAGGGTCCAGATTGTCTAGCCCAGCTGATTTGTACGGGTCCAGGTTTTGCAGCTCTTTCAGAACATCTGCTACCTGGATTTGGGTGAAGGAGAAGCTGGGGAGGCCTGTGCAATTAGCTGCGGGGGGTACAGTGCTGTTGGCTGGGGTTGGGGTAGCCAGGAGGAAAGCATGGCCAGCCGTTGAGAAATGATTATTGAAATTCTCGATTATTGTGGATTTATCATTGGTGACAATGTTTCCTAGCCTCAGTGCATTGGGCAGCTGGGAGGAGGCGCTCTTACTCTCCATGGACTTTACAGTGTCCCAAAACTTTTTGGAGTTAGAGCTACAGGATGCAAATTTCTGTTAGGAAAGCAAAGGCTAGCTTTTTCAAACTGTCTGTGTGTATTGGTTCCTGACTTCCCTGAAAAGTTGCATATCGCGGGGACTATTCGATGCTAGTGCAGTCCGACACAGGATGTTTTTTTGCTGGTCGAGGGCAGTCCGCTATATCTGTTCTTAGTTCTACATTTTTTTAAATGGTTCATTGTTTATTTAAGATGGTGAGGAAATTACTTTTAAAGAAAGACCAGGCATCCTCTACTGACGGGATGAGGTCAATATACTTCCAGGATACCCGGGCCAGATCAATTAGAAAGGCCTGCTCGCAGAAGTGTTTTAGGGAGCGTTTGACAGTGAGGAGAGGTGGTCGTTTGACCGCGGACCCATAGCGGATGCAGGCAATGAGGCAGTGATTGCTGATATCCTGATTTAAAACAGCAGAGGTGTATTTGGAGGGCAAGTTGGTCAGGATAATAGCTATGAGGGTGCCCATGATTACAGATTTAGGGTTGTACCTGGTGGTTTCCTTGATAATTTGTGTGAGATTGAGGGCATCTAGCTTAGATTGTAGGACTGCCAGGGTGTTAAGCATATCCCAGTTTAGATCACCTAACATAATGAGCCCTGAAGATAGATGGGGGGCAATCAATTCACATATGGTGTGAGGGGCACAGCTGGGAGCTCAGGGGGGTCTATAACAGGCGGCAACAGTGAGAGACTTATTTCTGGAGAGATTCATTTTTAAAATTACAAGTTCGAACTGTTTGGGTATAGACCTGGAAAGTATGACAGAACTTTGCAAGCTCTCTCTGCAGTAGAGTGTAACTCCTCCCCCTTTGGCAGTTCTATCTTGACAGAAAATATTGTAGTTGGGGATGGAAATCTCCGATTTTTTTGTGGCCTTCCTAAGCCAGGATTCAGACACGGCTAGGACATCAGGGTTGGCGGAGTGTGCTAAAGCAGTGAGTAAAACAAACTTAGGGAGGAGGCTTCTGGTGTTAACATGCATGAAACCAAAGCTTTTACGGTTACAGAAGTAAACAAATAAGAGTGCCTGGGGACACGCAGGGGCTTCGTTAACCTCCACATCACCCGAGGAACAGAGGAGCAGTAGGATGAAGGTACGGCTAAAGGCTATTAAAACTGGTCGTCTAGTGCGTTGGGGACAGAGAATAAAAGGAGCAGATTTCTGGGCGTGGTAGAATAGATTCAGGGCATAATGTACAGACAGGGGTATGGTGGGGTGCGGGTACAGTGGAGGTAAACCTAGGCATTGAGTGACGATAAGAGAGGTCTGCATCTCTGGACATGCTGGTTATGCTGGGTGAGGTCACCGCATGTGTGGGAGGTGGGACAAAGGAGGAATCTGAGGCATGTAGAGTGGGACTAGGGGCTCCACTGTAAACTAAAACAATGATAACTATCCTAAACAACAGTATACATGGCATATTGACATTAGAGAGAGACAAAGCAAGGCATAAAGCAATCACAGGTGTTGATTGGGAGAGCTAGCTAAGTCAACAGTGGGTAAGACAACAGCTAATCAGCTAAGACAACAACAGGTAAAATGGCGATGAATGGGCAGAGAGGGTCGGTTAACTACACACAGGGCCTGAGTTCGGGGCTAGAGCTGACAGATAAACAAAATAAACAAAATGGAGTACCGTGATAAATGAACAGTCCAGTAAGCATCAGCTATGTAGCCAAGTGAACATAGGGTCCAGTGTACAGCAATAGATGAAACAGGGAAGCCGCTAGGTTGTCGTTACTACGCTAGCAAGCGGGAGACATGGCGTTCAAAAAAAAAGTTAGCAGGCCAGAAGCGTCTGCTCCGACGTCTGGCAAAGGCTGGTTGAGGGCACAATGGATGGGATTACGTCGGCAGACCAGTCGTGATGGAACGTTGGGGCTCCGTGTCATCAAAGGGTCCATGCCAGTTGGCAAAAGAGGTGTTGTAGCTGGTGTAATTTTGTTTGCTAGCCGGGAGATGCGCTTGGCTCGCGGCGAACTGGTGCTAGCTTCAGGACAAGGGCATTAGCCACTCTGTAGCCGCTAGCTAGCTGCGATGATCCGATGCAAAGGTCCAGATCTTACGGCAAGAATCCGGTGATGTAATGGATTCTAGTCGTGTTAGTGAAGAGTCCGGGAGGCATCAGCTGTGTAGCCGAGTGATCATAGGATCCACTGAGCAGGCCAGGAGATGGGCCTGGCTCAGGGCTTGCCTCTTGATGGTCGCCTAGGATAGGGGGCGTTATAGCGATTTTTGAAAATAATTTGTGCCCATTTTAAACGGCCTCCTACTCAAACTCAGAAGCTAGGATATGCATATAATTAATACTTGTGGATAGAAAACACCCTAAAGTTTCTAAAACTGTTTGAATGGTGTCTGTGAGTATAACAGAACTCATATGGCAGTCAAAACCCCGAGACAGATCGTAACAGGAAGTGGAATTCTGAATTGCGGACTCAACTTCATCACTTTGCCTATAAATCACATCGTGAGCAATGGTTCATTGAGCACTTCCTATTGCTTCCACTAGATGTCCCCAGTCCTTACAAAGTGGTTTGAGCCTTCTACTGTGAAAACTGACACAATGAGAGTCTGTGGAACGTGGTCACATGAGGAGGGCCATCACCATTATGACGCCGGCGCCCCTGGCTACCCTCCCTTTCGAAACGTTTTGAAAGACAATGCAATCGTCCCCCTTGAATGTTATTGGAGCTCTGGTTGAAAAAGGCCCTAAAGATTTATGTTATACAACGTTTGACATGTTTGAACGAACCTAAATAAAAAAAAATGCATTTTGTTGAGAGAGAAGTCCCGCGGCCGAGGGTACTTTTGGAGCAGCCTTCAGAACGCGCTAACAAGAACAAGCTATTGGGACGTAAAGGATTAACTTTTTCGAACGAAAAAACATTTGTTGTGGACCTGGGATTCCTGGAAGTGCCTTCTGATGAAGATAATCAAAGGTAAGGGATTATTGACAATAGTATACAAGACTAGATTTGATATGCGATTGTTCCAAGATGGCGCTGACCTGTATTGCTAGCCTATTTTTCTGAGTATCGCATCCCCTTTCATCGCAAAGTGTGATTACCCAGTAAAGTTATTTTTAAATCTGGCATTGCAGGTGCTTTCAAGAGATGCTAATCTATAAATCTTAGAATGACAATATTACATTTTAAAAATGTTTTCGAATAGTAATTTAGTAAATTGTAGCGCTGTTTCACCGGACGCATTTGAGGGAAAATAGTTAGTCAACGTCACGCGCCGATGTAAAATGCTGTTTTTATATATAAATATGAACTTTATCGAACAAAAGAATGCGTGTATTGTGTAACATGATGTCCTAGGAGTGTCATCTGATGAAGATTGTCAAAGGTTAGTGCTGCATTTAGCTATTTTTTGGTTATTTGTGATGCATGTGGTTGGTCGGAAAATGGCTATGTGGCTACTTTTACGATATACTCCTCTAACATAATCTAATGTTTTGCTTTTGCTGTAAAGCCTTTTTGAAATCGGACAACGTGGTTAGATTCAGGAGAGGTGTATCTATGAAATGATATAACATTGTCCTATATTTAAAAAAAAAAAAAAGTATTACATTTTGTTATGCTAATGGCGATAGGATTTTTCTCTGGATGTCCGTCCCGCATACGGGACGAGCCCGTCAAGAGGCTAGCTTCGGGGCTGGGGCACTCAGTGATGATCAGGAGTAGTGGTCCAGGGCTTACAGCAGGAATCAGGTGTTGTAGTGGAGAAAAACAGTCCGATATGCTCAGGCTTGATAACGCGCAGTGCAGACTGGTAGGCTGGCGAGTATTTTCCAAGCTAAAAGCTTCTGGTGTCTGTGCTAAAGGTAAAGGCCGCTAGCAGTGGCTAACAATGACTAAATAGCTAGTAGTTAATTAGCTGGTTAGCTTCTGATGGCTAGCAGCTGATGGAGGTTCTGGCTATAAGGTTGAAAAATAGCAGATCCGTATCATATATCACATGAGGCGGGTTGCCGGAAGGTATATTTAATTTAAAAATGGAAAAATATATAGAAAATATATACAAAAAATACGAAAAAATAAAAAATGTACACGAGAGAACGACAAACAACGTCTGCACTGCTAAGCCATCTTGGATCTGCCATGTAGTGTGTAACCCCCTTCTATCTGTCTCTCTCTCTCCATCTCTCTTTCTCTCTCTCTCCTCCTCTCTCTCTCTCGCTCTCTCTCTAACTCTCTCTCTCCTCTCTAACTCCCTCTCTCCTCCTCTCTCTCCCTCTCCTCTGTACAGGGAGAAAAGACATCCAGTCACTCCAGCTGTAACACCCTCTCCTCCAACGCCTCCTCCAATAACAGTGATGATAAACACTTTGGCTCTGGAGATCTGATGGATCCTGAGATCCTGGGGTTGACGTACATTAAAGGAGCCTCGACAGACAGCGGGATCGACACCAACCCCTGTATGGGGCCTGGGGGGAGGTTACTAATGCAGGGGGGTTGTGGAGGTGAGGGGGGACACCCCTGGGGGGGAGAGGGGGGACACCCCAAGGATGGCTGCGAAGGAGAGGATCATGGGAAACTGTACCTGCCGCAAGGATATGCGTCAGCGATCATGACTGGTCACGTGACAGAGGGAAGCATTGGGGACCTGAGTGAGATCTCGTCACATTCACAATCCTCCCACTCCAGGTACAGTCTCTCTCCTCTTTTCTCCTCTCCTCTCCTCTCCTCTCCTCTCCTCTCCTCTCCTCTCGTCCCTGTCCTCTATATCAACAAAACCAACAGTCTGTTTTCATTATCTCCCAGATCATCAACATATTGGCATGCTCTCAGGACTACACACACACACACACACACACACAAAATTACAAACGCACCACACAACACAGTTGGTTGTTGACTGACCATTGAGACCAGATATACATCCGGATGCAGGGGTTGGGGGGTCTGGGTCAGGGGCTGGGGCTGGGTCAGGGTCAGGGGCTGGGTCAGGGGCTGGGTCAGGGTCAGGGGCTGGGTCAGGGGCTGGGTCAGGGGCCGGGTCAGGGGCTGGGTCAGGGTCAGGGGCTGGGTCAAGGTCAGGGTCAGGGGCTGGGTCAAGGTCAGGGTCAGGGGCTGGGTCAGGGGCTGGGTCAGGGGCTGGGTCAGTCAGGGTCAGGGTTTGGTTTCTAATCCAAACCTGCGGAGATGTACGGTAAACCCATTGAGCTGTCTGTAAACCTACAGAGATCTGTCCCCATTCAGCTGTCTGTTAACCTGTAGAGATCTGTCCCCATTCAGCTGTCTGTTAACCTACAGAGATCTGTCCCCATTCAGCTGTCTGTTAACCTGTAGAGATCTGTACCCATTCAGCTGTCTGTTAACCTGTAGAGATCTGTACCCATTCAGCTGTCTGTTAACCTGTAGAGATGTGTCCCCATTCTGTTCTTTATACGTTATCTATGATACAAAAACTTACATGGTGATCATGTGACCAGACTGGTTGGCCATTCGGTGTCCTGTTGTTCTGTTGTTGCTGTCCATCCGGCCAGCATTGTCACCAACACTTCTCCATTTGACCTTCAACCCTTTTTTCTCTGGGTCCAGTGGGTCCCACCACAGTGGCAGTCCCTTAGCGCGGGGAGCCCGGTACTGTGTGTCAGCGGACTCCTCCCGGGTCTACACCTTCCCTCAGACCAGCTCAGGGGCAGGCTCTGGGCCAGGGGCAGGGCTAGAAGACAGTGGACAGACACGCCCACTTCCTGGTTCCAAACGCCGGAAGAAGACTGAAGACTCGCCCACTAACGAAGAGCCTAAACTGTTAGAGTGTGGGTGAGTGTGTGTGTGTGTGTGTGTGTATGTTTGTGTGTGTGTGTGTTTGTATACGTGTGTGTGTGTGTGTGTGTGTGTGTGTGTGTGTGTATATATACAGTTGAAGTCGGAAATTTACATACAATTTAGCCAAATACATTTAAATTCAGTTTTTCACAATTCCTGACATTTAATCCTAGTAAAAATTCCCTGTTTTAGGTCAGTTAGGATCGCCACTTTATTTTAAGATTGTGAAATGTCAGAATAATAGTAGAGAGAATGTTTTATTTCAGCTTTTATTTCTTTCATCACATTCCCAGTGGGTCAGAAGTTTACATGCACTCAATTAGTATTTGGTAGCATTGCCTTTGAATTGTTTAACTTGGGTCAAACTTTTTGCATAGCCTTCCACAACCTTCCCACAATAAGTTGGGTGAATTTTGGCCCATTCCTCCTGACATGGCTGGTGTAACTGAGTCAGGTTTGTAGGCCTCCTTGCTTGCACACGCTTTTTCGGTTCTGCCCACAAATTTTCTATAGGATTGAGGTCAGGGCTTTGTGATCGCCACTCCAATACCTTGACTTTGTTGTCCTTAAGCCATTTTGCCACAACTTTGGAAGTATGCTTGGGGTCATTATCCATTTGGAAGAGTCATTTGCGACCAAGCTTTAACTTCCTGACTGATGTCTTGAGATGTTGCTTTAATATATCCACATTATTTTCCGTCCTCATGATGCCATCTATTTTGTGAAGTGCATCAGTCCCTCTTGCAGCAAAGCACCCCCACAACATGATGCTGCCACCCCTGTGCTTCACGGTTGGGATGGTGTTCTTCGGCTTGCAAGCCTCCCCCTTTTTCCTCCAAACATAACGATGGTCATTATGGCCAAACAGTTCTATTTTTGTTTCATGAGACCAGAGGACATTTCTCCAAAAAGTACGATCTTTGTCCCTATGTGCAGTTGCAAACCGTAGTCTGGCTTTCTTATGGTGGTTTTGGAGCAGTGGCTTCTTCCTTGCTGAGCAGCCTTTCAGGTTATGTCAGTATAGGACTTGTTTTACTGTGGATATAGATACTTTTGTACCTGTTTCCTCCAGCATCTTCATAAGGTCCTTTGCTGTTTTTCTGGGATAGATTTGCACTTTTCACACCAAAGTACGTTCATCTCTAGGAGACAGAATGCTTCTCCTTCCTGAGTGTTATGACGGCTGCGTGGTCGCATGGTGTTTATACTTGCGTACTATTGTTTGTACAGATGAACGTGGTACCTTCAGGCGTTTGGAAATTGCTCCCAAGGATGAACCAGACTTGTGGAGGTCTACAATTGTTTTCTGAGGTCTTGGCTGATTTCTTTTCATGTTCCCATGAAGTCAAGCAAAGAGGAACTGAGTTTGAGGGTAGGCCTTGAAATTCCACAGGTATACCTCCAATTGACTCAAATTATGTCAATTAGCTTATCAGAAGCTTCTAAAGCCATGACATCATTTTCTGGAATTTTCCAAGCTGTTTTAAAGGTGCAGTCGACTTGTAAACTTCTGACCCACTGGAATTGTGATTCTGTGAATTATAAGTGAAATAATCTGTCTGTAAACAATTGTTGGAAAAATGACTTGTGTCATCCACAAAGTAGATGTCCTAACTGACTTGCCAAAACTATAGTTTGTTAACAAGAAATTTGTAGAGTGGTTGAAAAACAAGTATTAATGACTCTAACTGCGTGTGTGCGTGTGTGCGTGGATGCGTGTGTGCGTGTGTGTGTATACACTACCAGTCAAAAGTTTTAGAACACCTACTCATTCCAGGGTTTTTCTTTATTTGGACTATTTTATACATTGTAGAATAATAGTGAAGACATCACAACTATAAAATAACGCATATGGAATCATGTAGGAACCAAAAAAGTGTTAAACACATGAAAATATATTTTATATTTGAGTTTCTTCAAATAGTCACCCTTTGCCTTGATGACAGCTTTGCACACTCTTGGCATTCTGTCAACCAGCTTCACCTGGAATGCTTTTCCAACAGTCTTGAAGGAGTTCTCACATATGCTTAGTACTTGTTGGCTGCTTTTCCTTCACTCTGCGGTCTGACTCATCCCAAACTGTCTCAATTTGGTTGAGATCTTGTGATTATGGAGAACAGGTCATCTGATGCAGCACTCCATCACTCTCCTTCTTGGTCAAATAGCCCTTTCACAGCCTGGAGGAGTGTTGGGTCATTGTCCTGTTGAAAAACAAATGATTGTCCCACTAAGCCCAAACCAGATGTGATGGCATATCGCTGCAGAATGCTGTGTTAGCCATGCTGGTTAAGTGTGCGTTGAATTATAAATAAATCACAGGCAGTGTCACCAGCAAAGCACCCCCACACCATCACACCTTCTCCTCCATGCTTTACGGTGGGAAATACACATGCTGAGATCATTATTCTGCGTCTCACAAAGACATGGCTGAGTTGGTACCAAAAATCTCAAATTTGGACTCCAGACCAAAGGACAAATTTCCACCGGTCTAATGTCCTTTGCTCATGTTTCTTGGCTCAACAAGTCTCTTCTTATTATTTGTGTCCCTGAGTAGTGGTTTCTTTGCAGCAATTCGACCATGAAGGCCTGATTCACGCAGTCTCCTCTGAACAGTTGATGTTGAGATGTGACTGTTACTTGAACTCTGTGAAGCATTTATTTGGGCTGCAATTTCTGAAGCTAGTAACTCTAATAAACGTATCTGCAAGGGTCTACAGTAGCCAGCAGGGTCTGCAGTAGCCAGCAGGGTCTGCAGCAGCCAGCAGGGTCTGCAGCAGCCAGCAGGGTCTGCAGCAGCCAGCAGGGTCTGCAGCAGCCAGCAGGGTCTGCAGCAGCCAGCAGGGTCTGCAGTAGCCAGCAGGGTCTGCAGTAGCCAGCAGGGTCTGCAGTAGCCAGCAGGGTCTGCAGCAGTGGCCAACAGGGTCTGCAGTAGCCAGCAGGGTCTGCAGTAGCCAGCAGGGTCTGCAGGGTCTGCAGTAGCCAGCAGGGTCTGCAGCAGCACCAGGCTCTGACTCCAAAAGCACATCTAGGATTCCTGCCACATTATAGGCTCCTGAAAAATGGTAGGTAAATGATTAGTTATTGTACATCGCTGTAGTGTGAAGGTAGAGATGAGAATAGACAGAGGGTCATTGATATGTGTGTGTGTGTGTGACCGGGCGTGTGAGCTAGAGGTTCCCCCTCCTCCATGTCCCCGTTCTCCAGCTCCAGTAATGTAATATTGTCTGTGAAATACACCAGTTGGAGCTTTGTGGTTAATAGCATGGCTCTTACAGTCCTCTTCAGGCCATATGGAAACAGCTGTTTGTTTATGTAGTGTGCATCCCTAATGCCCTATGGGCCCTGTGGTCTAAAGTTCTGTAGTGCACTAAGAAGGAAATAGGGTCTTATTTGAGACCCATATGGTTTTATTTGTTTGTCTGTAACCTACCTCCTTATATATGTCCTCATGTTGTTCACAGGTATTGTCCAACTCTTAACACAATGACGTTTTTCTTTTCCCCTTCAGTGTTATGTTTCTTTAGTACTGTATACTGCTAACTATGTTACAACCGTATACCAACACCTGGCTTTTTTCTGTTCTGCTTTCTGCTGCTTGTTCCTTTTATTAATGCTGCTTGTTCCTTTTATTAATGCTGCTTGTCCCAGAGGAGCAGAGGGCTTGTTAGCTTTCCTCCTTAAAACGCTGTCTGAGCGCTCTAGGTACAAGCTACCCCCTCCCTGTACACGGTCTCCCCAGTATGTGATTGCCAACGCCCACTCCTGTCTTCCAGTCTATCAACCCTCATTACAGGTTTAATGCCCTCCACTGTTCACTCTGTCTCCTTCCACTCCTCCCTCCATGGCAGGTTAAAGTCCATCCATTTTCCTCCACTTTCCCCCATCCTCTCCTCTCTCCTTCAGCCCACTCCTCTCTCCATGGCAGGTTAAAGTCCATCCATTTTCCTCCACTTTCCCCATCCTCTCCTCTCTCCTTCAGCCCTCTCCTCTCTCCATGGCAGGTTAAAGTCCATCCATTTTCCTCCACTTACCCCCATCCTCTCATCTCTCCTTCAGCCCTCTCCTCTCTCCATGGCAGGTTTAAGCCCATCCACCTTCCACTGATCCTCCAGGCCCACCACTCCCTCCAGGCCCACCACTCCCTCCGGGCCCACCACTCCCTCCCCTCCACTCCTTCTGGGCCCTCCACTCCCTCCCCTCCACTCCCTCCACTCCCTCCGGGCCCACCACTCCCTCCCCTCCCCTCCACTCCCTCCGGGCCCACCACTCCCTCCGGGCCCACCACTCCCTCCCCTCCACTCCTTCTGGGCCCTCCACTCCCTGCCCTCCACTCCCTCTGGGCCCACCACTCCCTCCGGCCCTCCACTCCCTCCCCTCCACTCCCTCCGGGCCCACCACTCCCTCCCCTCCCCTCCACTCCCTCCGGGCCCACCACTCCCTCCGGGCCCACCACTCCCTCCGGGCCCACCACTCCCTCCCTCCCCTCCCCTCCACTCCCTCCGGGCCCACCACTCCCTCCCCTCCACTCCTTCTGGGCCCTCCACTCCCTGCCCTCCACTCCCTCTGGGCCCACCACTCCCTCCGGCCCTCCACTCCCTCCCCTCCACTCCCTCCACTCCCTCCGGGCCCACCACTCCCTCCCCTCCCCACCACTCCCTCCGGGCCCTCCACTCCCTCCGGGCCCACCACTCCCTCCGGGCCCACCACTCCCTCCGGGCCCACCACTCCCTCCCCTCCACTCCCTCCGGGCCCACCACTCCCTCCGGGCCCACCACTCCCTCCGGGCCCACCACTCCCTCCCCTCCACTCCCTCTGGGCCCTCCACTACCTCTGGGCCCTCCACTCCCTCCCCTCCACTCCCTCTGGGCCCTCCACTCCCTCTGGGCCCACCACTCCCTCCGGGCCCTCAACTCCCTCCCCTCCACTCCCCTCCACCACTCCCTCCGGGCCCACCACTCCCTCTGGGCCCTCCACTCCCTCCCCTCCACTCCCTCCAGGCCCACCACTCCCTCTGGGCCCACCACTCCCTCTGGGCCCTCCACTCCCTCCCCTCCACTCCCTCCGGGCCCTCCACTTCCTCCGGGCCCACCTCTCCCTCCGGACCCTCCACTCCTTCCCCTCCACTCCCTCTGGGCCCACCACTCCCTCCGGGCCCTCCACTCCCTCCCCTCCACTCCCTCCGGGCCCACCACTCCCTCCGGGCCCACCACTCCCTCTGGGCCCACCACTCCCTCCCTTCCACCCTTTCCTGTGGCCCTCTCTCTGCGCCAGACCACTGCTGTTTCCTCTCTTCTGACAAGCCCAAGTGCCCAGTGCTCTGGTTCCCATGTGGGCTGCAGGGAGTTGAGAGTCCTGCCATGAATTAATCGTGGGTGTGACATTCCTACATAATGTGTCACTCTCCATCTCCCTTCCCCCTCACACCCCCTCACTCTCCCTCTCCCTTCCCTCTCCCTTCCCCCTCACTCCCCCTCTCCCTTCCCCCTCACACCCCCTCACTCTCCCATTCCCGTCCATCTCCCCCCCTCACTCTCCATCTCCTTTCCACCTCACTCTCCATCGCCTTTCCCCCTCACTCTCCATCTCCCTCCCCCTCACTCTCCATCTCCTTGCCCCCTCACTCTCCATCTCCCTCCCCCTCTCTCCATCTCCCTCCCCCTCTCTCCATCTCCCTTCCCCCTTCACTCTCCATCTCCCTTCCCCCTCACTCTCCATCTCCCTTCCCCCTCACTCTCCATCTCCCTTCCCCCTCACTCCCCCTCTACCTTCCCCCTCACTCCCCCTCTACTTTCCCCCTCACTCCCCCTCTCCCTTCCCCCTCACTCCCCCTCTCCCTTCCCCCTCACTACCCCTCTCCCTTCCTCCACACTCCCCCTCTCCCTTCCCCCACACTCCCCCTCTCCCTTCCCCCTCACTCTCCATCTCCCTTCCCCCTCACTCCCCCTCTCCCTTCCCCCTCACTCTCCCTCTTCCTTCCCCCTCACTACCTCTCTCCCTTCCCCCTCACACCCCCTCGACCTTCCCCCTCACCCCCTCACTCTCATTCTCCCTTCCCCCTCACTCCCCCTCTACGTTCCCCCTCACTCTCCCTTCCCACTCTCCCTTCCCCCTCACTACCTCTCTCCCTTCCCCCTCACACCCCCTCAACCTTCCTCCCTACTCTTCTTAAACCTTCCCCCTCACTCTCCCTACCCCCTCACTACACCTCTCCCTTCCCCCTCACTCTCCTTAAACCTTCCCCCTCATTCTCCCTTCCCCCTCACTCCCCCTCTCCCTTTCTCCCTCACTCCCCCTCACTCTACCTTCCCCCTCACTACCCATCTAACTTCCCCCTCATTACCCTTCTACCTTCCCCCTCACTACCCCCTTTCCTTCCCCCTCACTCTCCTTAAACCTTCCCCTCACTCTCCCTTCCCCTTCACTACCACTCTCCCCCTCACTCCCCCTCACTCCCCTTCTCCCTTCCCCCTCACTACCTCTCTCCCTTCCCCCTCACACCCCCTCAACCTTCCCCCTCACTCTCCTTAAACCTTCCCCCTCCCTTCCCCCTCACTCTCCCTCTCCCTACCCCCTCACACCCCCTCTCCCTTCCCCCTCACTCCCCCTCTACCTCCCCCCCCACTCTCCTTAAACCTTCCCCCTCACTCTCCCTTCCCCCTCACTCCCCCTCTACCTTCCCCCTCACTCTCCTTAAACCTTCCCCCTCACTCTCTCGTCCCCCTCACTCCCCCTCTACATTCCACCTCACTCTACCTTCCCCCTCACTACCCATCTCCCTTCCCCCTCTCCCTTCCCCCTCACTCTCCCTCTCCCTTCCCCCTCACACCCCCTCTACCTTCCCCCTCACTCCCCCTCTACCTCCCCCCTCACTCTCCTTAAACCTTCCCCCTCACTCTCCCTTCCCCCTCACTCCCCCTCATACCCCCTCTCCCTTCCCCCTCACACCCCCTCACTCTCCCTCTCCCGTCCATCTCCCCCCCCTCACTCTCCATCGCCTTTCCCCCTAACTCTCCATCTCCCTCCCCCTCACTCTCCATCTCCTTTCCCCCTCACTCTCCATCTCCCTTCCCCCTCACTCTCCATCTCCCTTCCCCCTCACTCTCCATCTCCCTTCCCCCTCACTCTCCCTCTCCCTTCCCCCTCACTCCCCCTCTACCTTCCCCCTCACTCCCCCTCTACTTTCCCCCTCACTCCCCCTCTCCCTTCCCCCCTCACTCCCCCTCACTACCCCTCTCCCTTCCTCCACACTCCCCCTCTCCTTTCCCCCACACTCCCCCTCTCCCTTCCCCCTCACTCTCCATCTCCCTTCCCCCTCACTCCCCCTCTCCCTTCCCCCTCACTCTCCCTCTTCCTTCCCCCTCACTACCTCTCTCCCTTCCCCCTCACACCCCCTCGACCTTCCCCCTCACCCCCTCAATCTCCTTAAACCTTCCCCCTCACTCTCCCTTCCCCTTCACTACCCCTCTCCCCCTCCCCTCACTCCCCCTCTCCCTTCCCCCTCACTCCCCCTCACTCTCCCTCTCCCTTCCCCCTCACTACCTCTCTCCCTTCCCCCTCACACCCCCTCAACCTTCCTCCCCACTCTCCTTAAACCTACCCCCTCACTCTCCCTACCCCCTCACTACACCTCTCCCTTCCCCCTCACTCTCCTTAAACCTTCCCCCTCATTCTCCCTTCCCCCTCACTCCCCCTCTCCCTTCTCCCTCACTCCCCCTCACTCTACCTTCCCCCTCACTACCCATCTAACTTCCCCCTCATTACCCTTCTACCTTCCCCCTCACTACCCCCCTTCCTTCCCCCTCACTCTCCCTTCCCCTTCACTACCACTCTCCCCCTCACGCCCCCTCACTCCCCTTCTCCCTTCCCCCTCACTACCCCTCAACCTTCCCCCTCACTCTCCTTAAACCTTCCCTCTCCCTTCCCCCTAACTCTCCATCTCCCTTCCCCTCACTCCCCCTCTCCCTTCCCCCTCACTCTCCCTCTCTCTTCCCCCTCACACCCCCTCTCCCTTCCCCCTCACTCCCCTCTACCTTCCCCCTCACTCTCCTTAAACCTTCCCCTCACTCTCCCCGTCCCCCTCACTCCCCCTCTACATTCCCCCTCACTCTACCTTCCCCCTCACTACCCATCTCCTTCCCCCTCTCCCTTCCCCCTCACTCTCCCTCTCCCTTCCCCCTCACACCCCCTCTACCTTCCCCCTCACTCCCCCTCTACCTCCCCCCTCACTCTCCTTAAACCTTCCCCCCTCACTCCCCCTCACACCCCCTCTCCCTTCTCGCTCACTCCCCCTCTCCCTTACCCCTCACTCCCCCTCTGCCTTCTCCCTCACTCCCCCTCTCCCCTCTCCCTTCCCCCTCACTCTCCCTCTCCCTTCCCCCTCACACCCCCTCTACCTTCCCCCTCACTCCCCCTCTACCTACCCCCTCACTCTCCCTTCCCCCTCACTCTCCCTTCCCCCTCACTCCCCCTCTACGTTCCCCCTCACTCTCCCTTCCCCCTCACTCCCCCTCTGCGTTTCCCCTCACTCTACCTTCCCCCTCACTGCCTATCTAACTTCCCCCTCATTACCCTTCTACCTTCCCCCTCACACATCTTATACATTCCCCCTTCACTCCCCCCCTTCCCATCCCCTTCACTCCCCCTATACCTTCCCCCTCACACACCTTCTACCTTCCAACTTCACTCCCCCTCTTCTCCCCCTTCACTCCCCCTCTACCTTCCCCCTCACTCCCCTTCTACCTTCCCCCTTCACTCCCCCTCTCTCTCCCCTTTACTCCCCCTCTACCTTCCCCCTCACTCCCCCTCTACCTTCCCTCTACCTCCCCCTTCACTCCCCCTTCACTCCCCCTCTACCTTCCCCCCTCACTCCCCTTCTACCTTCCCCCTTCACTCCCCCTCTCTCTCCCCCTTCACTCCCCCTCTACCTTCCCCTTCACTCCCCCTCTACCTTCCCCCTCTCCCTCCCCCCTCACTCCCCCTCTACCTCATGCATTCCCCCCTCAACACCGGCATAACATGCTGTCAACCCATCAGGGACACACCAGCCAGGGCTATCACTGTCCTCCTCCTCCTCCTCCTCTATCACCTCCTCCCTGTCCTCCTCCTCCTCTTTCACCTCCTCCCTGTCCTCTATCACCTTCTCACTGTCCTCCTCCGCCTCCTCTTTCACCTCCTCACTGTCCTCCTCCATCTCTTCCTCACTGTCCTCCTCCATCTCCTCCTCACTGTCTTCCTCCATCTCCTCCTCACTGTCCTCCTCCTCCTCCTCCTCCTCTTTCACCTTCTCCCTGTCCTCAACCTTTCTGTATCACCTCCTCCCTGTCCTCCATCTCCTCCTCCCTGTCCTCCTCCTCCATCTCCTCCTCCCTGTCCTCCTCCTCCTCTATCACCTCCTCCCTGTCCTCCTCCTCCTCTATCACCTCCTCCCTGTCCTCCTCCTCCTCTATCTCCTCCTCCCTGTCCTCCTCCTCTATCACCTCCTCCCTGTCTTCCTCCTCCTCTATCTCCTCTTCCCTGTCCTTCTCCTCTATCACCTCCTCCCTATCCTCCTCCTTCTCCATCACCTCCTCCCTATCCTCCTCCTCCTCTATCACCTCCTCCCTATCCTCCTCCTCCTCTATCACCTCCTCCCTGTCCTCCTCCTCCTCTATCACCTCCTCCCTGTCTTCCTTTTCCTCTATCACCTCCTCCCTGTCCTCCTCCATCACCTCCTCCCTGTCCTCCTCCTCCTCTTTCACCTCCTCCCTGTCCTCTATCACCTCCTCCCTGTCCTCCTCCTCCTCTATCTCCTCCTCCCTATCCTCCTCCTCCATCTCCTCCTCCCTATCCTCCTCCTCCTCTATCACTTCCTCCCTATCCTCCTCCTCCTCTATCACCTCTTCCCTGTCCTCCTCCTCCTCTATCACCTCCTCCCTGTCCTCCTCCTCCTCCATCACCTCCTCCCTGTCCTCCTCCTCCTCTATCACCTCCTCCCTGTCCTCCTCCTCCTCCATCACCTCCTCCATCTCCTCCTCCCTGTCCTCCTCCTCCTCCTCTTTCACCTCCTCCCTGTCCTCTATCACCTCCTCCCTGTCCTCCTCCTCCTCTATCTCCTCCTCCCTATCCTCCTCCTCCATCTCCTCCTCCCTATCCTCCTCCTCCTCTATCACTTCCTCCCTATCCTCCTCCTCCTCTATCACCTCTTCCCTGTCCTCCTCCTCCTCTATCACCTCCTCCCTGTCCTCCTCCTCCTCCATCACCTCCTCCCTGTCCTCCTCCTCCTCTATCACCTCCTCCCTGTCCTCCTCCTCCTCCATCACCTCCTCCATCTCCTCCTCCCTGTCCTCCTCCTCCTCTATCACCTCCTCCCTGTTCTCCTCCTCTATCTCCTCCTCCCTGTCCTCCTCCTCCTCTATCACCTCCTCCCTATGGTCTAACCCTTGACCTTGTGGTTAACCAGACGCTCTTAACTTGTCTCCTGACTGTGGTCTGAATCCAACCCTGTGGTCTGACTCCAACCCTGTGGTCTGACTCCAACCCTGTGGTCTGACTCCAACCCTGTGGTCTGACTCCAACCCTGTGGTCTGACTCCAACCCTGTGGTCTGACCTCTCTGTCTGCTCCTGCTGCCTGCATGTTTCTTTGTTTCTGTACCTCTCTATTGAACTGTAACCACAATAAAATATTGTTCCCCCTCTTTCTTTGTCTCTGTGTCATAAAACCTTTTTGTCCCTCCCTACTCCCAGTTGCACCCTCACTTAAACAGAGCTTGGCTTCTTCCTTCACAGCATGCATCTCTCCCTTTCCTAATCCCACACCTCTCCTCCCACTGACAAATATCTGCAGCATGATTCAGAAAAGCACCTGGTGGCGTTGCCATGCTAAGATGTTGCCTGTTGCTGCCCCTGAAGGCCCTGATTGGTACTGACCAACAGTTTTGTATAAACAGCTTGGCTACCTCTCTGATCCTTTTTCTCTTTGACCAAAGCTGGGTTATCAAAAGGCCTTCCTCCACTCCCTCATCCCCTCTCCCACTCCTCCTGTCCCTTACACAGGGTTCTCCTGGCTGGTCTCTGACCAGACTCTCTGTTCTGTTTTGTGTGTCTCTTGCAGGCAGTTGTACCTCCAGGAGGCAGCGTTTCGCCAGGCAGCAGAGAGGGAGAGAGAGGCCAAGGCTCTGGAGAAGCTGTCTAAAGAAGAGTACCTAAAGATGATGCTGGAGGAGAGTGGCCCAGGGGAGGACGGACAGAGGAAGGTGAGATGGTTTACCTATACACTGAACAAATGATATATATCACTATGTTTAGCCCTGAATCAACCTAGAAGGTCTATTTGTTATGTTTGATCATAGGAAGTCAGAATTTCTTGTTGGTGTTGATTCAGCATGTCCATTTCGGAATGGGAACTCCTTATGGATATGCAATGGACACTGTCAACTTGCAGAAGAGCATGTTCACACTGACAATATAGCATATGTGTAATGGACACTATCCAATTGCAATATATTGGCAATGGACACTGTCAAGTTGTGTATGGTTCACACTGCAGCTCTTTGCCCAAACTTGAAAAAGGCCTTTAAGGACTGAAGGACGCAAGGGACAACTCAATTTTCTTCTGACTTCTTTTATTTCTTTAGTCAGTTAGTTAGTTAATTAGTTAGGTTGATAACCTTTAAAGGCAAAACACAAAAAGAAATATACATTACTTCAAGTAAGGTCATTTCAAAATAAATATATAATCTTAATGTAGTCATATTATATCAATTATACTATATACTAAATTAGACAATTGGTCTCAATTCTCAACACAAATAAACATCTAACTTGCAACAATTTTACACAACAATGTCCATGTGCCTACCGGTTGAGTCTCCAGAATCCTAAATGAGCTGAATGTGTATGAATGAGAGTCTTCTCTTCCATGAAGGACTTCCAGTGAAATGCTTTTCCACCAAACATTTCACCACCTGCTATCACAAAGGTGCACCAGTATATATGTTCCCCAGGGAAACACAAGCTAATGATGGGTTCCACAATGCATACACCCTTTCGCCCCCTGCTGGTGTTTTATCTTTGAAATCAGTTGAAAATCTGAACGCCTTGAATATCAATACCTGTCTTTTGACGCAACAGACACTGTCCAACTGCTGTATAACATGTTAAGACTGGCAATGTATTATGTGTATTGGACACTGTCCATAAGCAATACATTACAATGGGCATTTACCATCACGAATTGGACATTCTGTTATATTTTGCTGAAATGCCCAGTTGTCTAACTCGTTGAACTCGGGACGGCCTAGTAGTGATAGTGGTTCCTCTCATTCACTCGTTGGTGTTGATTTCAGCCTGTCCATTTAGTGATGGTAAATCCCTCATTAAATATATTGGAAATGTACAAATGTACACTGTCCGTTTTCAATGTATTCAAATGGGCATTTACCATCATGAATTGTACTCTAAAAACAGGTATTCACAAACTGGGGTACGCCAAATAAACATGTGAATCACAAAAATATAATTTAATTCACATTTTCTAACAATCCATTTATATTTTCCAACGGGGCTATACATTTGGGTGAGGTTTTTCCGTTTCACTGTTTCTCTATCGTGGGAATTCCACTAACGGTCCGTATGTAGCTAAACGTAGCTGCCGCTCATGTTGGCATCTGTACTGATGGATCAAAAGCCATGAGAGGGAGACATTGTGGAGTCATAACACGCGTGCAAGCAGTTGCTCCCGACGCCACTTGGGTTCACTGCATCATCCACCGAGAGGCTCTTGCTGCCATGGGAATGCCTGACAGCTTGAAAGACATTTTGGACACTAAAATTGTTAACTTTGGTTAAAGCAAAGCCCCTGAACTCTCGTGTATTTTCTGAACTATGCAATGATATGGGCAGCGACCATGTAACGCTTTTACAACATACAGAAGTGTTCTGGTTATCAAGGGGCAAAGAATTGACACGTTTTTTTTAAATTGAGAGACGAGTTTATAGTTTTCTTTACTGATTTTCACTTGTCCAACCGGTTACATGATGACGAGTTTCTCACACGACTGGCCTATCTGGGTGATGTTTTTTCTCGCCTGAATGATCTGAATCTAGGATTACAGGGACTCTCCACAACTATATTCAATGTGCGGGACAAAATTGAGGCTATGATTAAGAAGTTGGCGCTCTTCTCTGTCTGTATTAACAAGGAAAACACACAGGTATTTCCATCATTGTATGTTTTTTTGTGCGCAAATGAACTCAAGCTTACGGACAATGTCAAATGGGATATAGCGAAGCACCTGAGTGTGTTGGGTGCGCAATTACGCAGGTACTTTCCAGAAATGGATGACACAAACAACTGGATTCGTTATCCTTTTCATGCCCTGCCTCCAGTCCACGTACCGATATCACCCAAATCCAGACAGCTGATGTTCTGAAAGAGCTGCGAAATCTGGATCCATACAAATCAGCTGGGCAAGACAATCTGGACCCTCTCTTTCTAAAATTATCTGCCGAAATTGTTGCAACCCCTATTATTAGCCTTTTCAACCCCTCTTTCGTATCGTCTGAGATCCCCAAAGATTGGAAAGCTGCCGCGGTCATCCCCCTCTTCAAAGGGGGAGACACTCTAGACCCAAACTGCTACAGAACTATATCTATTCTACCCTGCCTTTCTAAGGTCTTCGAAAGCAAAGTTAACAAACAGATCACCAGCCATTTTGAATTCCACCGTACCTTCTCCACTATGCAATCTGGTTTTAGAGCTGGTCATGGGTGCACCTCAGCCATACTCAAGGTCCTAAATGATATCATAACCGACATCAATAAAAGACAATAATGTGCAGCCGTCTTCATCGACCTGGCCAAGGCGTTCGACTGTCAATCACCGCATTCTTATTGGCAGGCTCAATAGCCTTGGCTTCTCAAATGACTGCCTTGCCTGGTTCACCAACTACTTCTTAGATAGAGCTCAGTGTGTCAAATCGGAGGGCCTGTTGTCCGGACCTCTGGCAGTCTCTATGGGGGTGCCACAGGGTTCAATTCTTGGGCCGACTCTCTTCTCTGTATATATGAATGATGTCGCTCTTGCTGCTGGTGATTCTCTGATCCACCTCTACGCAGACAACACCATTCTGTATACATCTGGCCCTTCTTTGGACACTGTGTTAACAAACCTCCAAACGAGCTTCAATGCCATACAACACTCATTCTGTGGCCTCCAACTTCTTTTAAATGCAAGTAAAACTAAATGCATGCTCTTCAACCGATTGCGGCCCACATCTGGCGCCCGACTAACATCACTACTCTGAACGGTTCTGACTTAGAATATGTGGACAATTACAAATACCTAAGTGTCTGGTTATAGTGTAAACTCTCCTTCCAGACTCACATTTTTTTTAACCTTTATTTAACCAGGCAAGTCAGTTAATGGGTACCTGGGACAGTAGTGTCCCACCTGGCCAACATCCAGTGAAATTGCAGAGCGCGAAATTCAAAAATACTCAATTCAAATATTTAACATTCTTGAAAATATATGTGTTATACATCCAAATAAAGCTTAACTTCTTGTTAATCCAGCCGCCAGATTTCAAAAAGGCTTTACAGCGAAAGCAAACCATGCGATTATCTGAGGACAGCGCCCTGCATACAAAAGCATGAGAATCATATTTCAACCAGGCAGGTGCGACACAAAAGTCATAAATAGCGATATAAAAAATGCCTTACCTTTGATGATCTTCGTATGGTTGCACTCATAAGACTCCCAGTTACACAATAAATGTTTGTTTTGTTCGATAAAGTCCCTCTTTATATCTTGTATTACATTAAGAATCTCCAATCCAAAATTAAATCTAGAATCGGCTTCCTATTTCACAACAAAGCCTCCTTCACTCGTGCTGCCAAACATACCCTCGTAAAACGGACTATCCTACCGATCCTTGACTTCAGCGATGTCATTTACAAAATAGCCTCCAACATTCTACTCAGCAAACTGGATGTAGTCTATCACAGTGCCATCCATTTTGTCACCAAAGCCCCATATACTACCCACCACTGTGACCTGTATGCTCTCGTTGGCTGGCCCTCACTACATATTCATCGCCAAACCCACTGGCTCCAGGTCATCTATACGTCTTTGCTAGGTAACGCCCCACCTTATCTCAGCTCACTTGTCAGCATAGCAACACCCACCCGTAGCACGCGCTCCAGCAGGTATATTTCACTAGTCACCCCCAAAGCCACACTTCCTTTGGCTGCCTTTCCTTCCAGTTCTCTGCTGCCAATGACTGGAACAAATCTGAAGCTGGAGTCTTATATCTCCCTCTCTAACTTTAAGCATCAGCTGTCAGAGCAGCTTACCAATCACTGTACTTGTACACAGCCAATCTGTAAATAGCACATTAGAACTTGTTCTCAACTGGCCTACCTGGTTAAATAAAGGTGAAATAAAAAAAATAAAAAAATAAAAAACAAGAGAGCCTCATCGAAATTGCAACAAGCAGTTCTGTGAACATTTTATTTAATGAGAAGCCAATGCCAGATTTCTGGATTGGGCTGCACTCAGAGTATCCTGCCTTGGCAAATTGCGCTGTTGTAATGCCTGTCGTTAGAATTAGACCAAGGTGCAGCGGAGGATGTGTATTCATTATTAAAGAGTTTAATGAACATAAACACTCTATACAAAACACGAAAAGAAACGACAGCAAACAGTCCTGTCTGGTCCCAAAATGAACACCACAGAAAACAATCCCCCACAAAACCCAAAGGAAAAACATGCTCCTTATGTGTGACTCCCAATCAACAACAACGAACTTCAGCTGTGCCTGATTGGGAGCCACACACGGCCCAAAACAAAGAAATACAAAAAACCTAGAAAAAGAACATAGAACGCCCACCCAATGTAACACCCTGGCCTAACCAAAATAAAGAACAAAAAACCCCTCTCTATGGCCAGGGCATTACAGCTGTTAAGACACTGATGCCCTTTACAACCATGTACCTATGTGAAAGCGGATTCTCGGCCCCTACTAGCATGAAAACTAAATACAGGCACAGACTGTGTGTGGAAAATGATTTAAGACTGAGACTCTCTCCGATACAACCCAACATTGCAGAGTTATGTGCATCCTTTCAAGCATACCCTTCTCATTAACCTGTGGTGAGTTATTCACCATTTTCGATGAACAAATAAGGTTTTATATGTAAGATGGTTAAATAAAGAGCAAAATTATTGATTATTATTATATTATTATTTGTGCATTACCAGAGAATCTAAAAGCTTTTTTGTAATAACATAGTATATGGGATTGATATTAAGAAATCTGTCTTAACTCATTTGATTAATATCATGGTGTTTCTATTCAGCGAAAAACGAAACCCTAGGATGGAATGGAAAATATGGCGGTGTAGAACGTTGGCATCAACTGAAAACATTCATCCGTAACTCTGCCAAACCGACAAGCAAAGATGAACTGGTCAAGGCCATCAAGATGTTTTGACTAGAGAAATTGACAATACAACAATGCACCAAATACATTAATCGTCTCAGCAAGGTTTTACCTGTGTTCGTGGAGCTGGGTGGAAGTGCAACTAAAATGTAGTTTATATAAACATCCACATTTGAATGTCTTTTTTCTCGTTATTTTATTAACAAAAGCATAAAGTTGTTGATGAATAAATACTGTACTGCTGTTTTGAGTTAGAAATGTAACACTTTAGAGTTCTTAAGCATCGAATACATTGCAAGTTGAGTGATTTTCACAACAGCAGCCGGGTTATAAAATGACTGCTGTCCTGCTAGGAAACATCTGCATGATGGGCTACACCTGCTGCAGTTCTGAAGACACAACATCTCGTTTACTGTAACCACAATGATACACATAATTTGTATCTACCTTTCCAATTACTTTTAGAGTTTAGGATTTACAAATGTGTGCTTTTCATTATTAGTTACATTGTTTTAGTTCGAACGTGCAGACTTTTTTTCTTTAAATTATTGTTTTATGTAGGACGCTACATTTTTGACCAGTTGCAATTGTAAGTAGGCCTAATAAAGAAAAATAGGCTGTTAAGCCTCATGGCCTACCTCAGCCAGTTAAGTTATTTTAGTTAGGTCTAGGCTCGGAAGAAATAGACTCCAGCTAATAAGCCCTCTTGTGTTGTTTGTAAAGTCAAATTAAAATGAAGATTATTGTTGAAATGATTTTCTCGACTGGTGTAGGTTTTCTCCATCTGTTGGTGTGCAACACTTGCATAACAAGTTAGCTATATGTTCAGCACCAACCACTGTTCACCTCCTCCTACCTCCTACTGTTCACCTCCTACCTCCCACTGTTCACCTCCTCCAAACTCCTACTGTTCACCTCCTCCTACCTTCTACTGTTCACCTCCTCCTACCTCCTACTGTTCACCTCCTCCTTCCTCCCACTGTTCACCTCCTCCTACCTCCCACTGTTCACATGCTCCTACCTCCTACTGTTCACCTCCTCCTGAGATGCTGGGAGTAGATTTGTTGGGACCCGTCCCAAGAAGCTAAAAGGATAACAATTACCTGCTTAATGTTCAAACACTTCCCGCTGCAGGCTGCCAAGACTCCCAAGATAGTCAACATACTCAGGCAGGAGATTTTTTTAATTTAACCAGGTAGGCCAGTTGAGAACAAGTTCTCATTTACAACTGCGACCTGGCCAAGATAAAGCAAAGCAGTGCGACAGAAAAAACAACACATGGAATAAACAAGCGTACAGTCAATAATACAGTAGAGAAAGTCAATATACAGTGTGTGCAAATGGCATGAGGAGGTATGGCAATAAATAGGCTATAGTAGCAAGTAATTACAATTTAGCAGATTAACACTGGAGTGCTAGATGAACAGGTGATGATGAGCAGATGATGATGTGCAAGTAGAAATACTGGTGTGCAAAAGAGCAGCAAAGTAAATAAAAACAATATGGGGATGAGTTAGGTAGATTGCTCGGGCTATTTACAGATGGGCTATGTACAGCTACAGCAATCGGTTAGCTGCTCAGATAGCTGCTGGAGCGCGTGCTATGGGTGGGTGTTGTTATCGTGACCAGTGAGCTGAGATAAGGCGGAGCTTTACCTATCAAAGACTTATAGATGTCCTGGAGCCAGTGGGTCTGGTAACGAATATGTAGCGAGGGCCAGCCGACTGGAGCATACAGGTCGCAGTGGTGGGTGGTATAAGGCGCTTTGGTAAGGAAACGGATGGCACTGTGATAGACTGCATCCAATTTAGTAGAGTATTGGAAGCTATTTTGTAGATGACATTGCCGAAGTCGAGGATCGGTAGGATAGTCAGTTTTACTAGGATAAGTTTGGCGGCATGAGTGAAGGAGGCTTTGTTGCGAAGTAGAAAGCCGATTCTAGATTTGATTTTGGATTGGAGATATTTGATATGAGTCTGGAAGGAGAGTTTACAGTCTAGCCAGACACCTAGGTATTTGTAGTTGTCCACGTATTCTAGGTCAGAACCGTCCAGAGTAGTGATGCTAGTCAGGCAGGCGGGTGTGGGCAGTGAACGGTTGAAAAGCATGCATTTGGTTTTGCTAGCGTTTAAGAGCAGTTGGAGGCCACGGAAGGAGTGTTGTATGGCATTGAAGCTCGTTTGGAGGTTTGTTAACAGAGTGTCCAAAGAAGGGCCAGATATATACAGAATGGTGTCATTTGCATAGAGGTGGATCAGGGAATCACCCACAGGAAGAGTGAAATCGTTGATATATACAGAGATAAGAGTCGGCCTGAGAATTGAACCCTGTGGTACCACCATAGAGACTGCCAGAGGTCCGGACAACAGGCCCTCCGATTTTACACACTGAATTCTATCTGCGAAGTAGTTGGTGAACCAGGGGAGGCAGTCATTAGAGAAACCAAGGCTATTGAGTCTGCCAATTAGAATACGGTGATTGACAGAGTCGAAAGCCTTGGCCAGGTCGATGAAGATGGCTGCACAGTACTGTCTTTTATCAATGGCGGTTATGATATCGTTTAGTACCTTGAGCGTGGCTGAGGTGCACCCGTGACCAGCTCGGAAACCGGATTGCATAGCGGAGAAGGTACGGTGGGATTCGAAGTGGTCAGTGATCTGTTTATTAACTTGGCTTTCAAAGACCTTAGAAAGACAGTGCAGGATTGATATGGGTCTGTATCAGTTTGGATCTAGAGTGTCACCCCCTTTGAAGAGGGGGATGACTGCGGTAGCTTTCCAATCTTTAGGGATCTCGGACGAAACGAAAGGGAGGTTGAACAGACTGGTAATAGGGGTTGCAACAATGGCGGCAGATAATTTTAGAAAGAGAGGGTCCAGATTGTCTAGCCCAGCTGATTTGTTCGGGTCCAGGTTTTGCAGATCTTTCAGAACATCTGCAATCTGGATATGGGTGAAGGAGAACCTGGGGAGGCTCGGGCAAGTAGCTGCGGGGGGTTCGGAGCTGTTGTCTGGGGTTGGGGTAGCCAGGAGGAAAGCATGGCCAGCCGTAGAGAAATGATTCTTGAAATTTCCGATTATATTGGATTTATCGGTGGTAACAGTGTTTCCTAGCCTCAGTGCAGTGGGCAGCTGGGAGGAGGTGCTCTTATTCTCCATGGACTTTAGTGTCCCAAAACATTTTGGAGTTAGAGCTGCAGGATGCAAATTTCTGTTTGAAAAAAGCTAGCCTTTGCTATCCTGACTGACTGTGTGTATTGGTTCCTGACTTCCCTGAACAGTTGCATATCGTGGGGACTATTCGATGCTATTGCAGTCCGCCACAGGATGTTTTTGTGCTGGTCAAGGGCAGTCAGGTTTGGAGTTAACCAAGGGCAATATCTGTTCTTAGTTCTACATTTTTTGAAATGGCATGCTTAATTAAGATGGTGAGGAAATTACTTTTAAAGAATGGCTAGGCATCCTCAACTGACAGGATGAGGTCAATATCCTTCGAGGATACCCGGGCCAGGTCGATTAGAAAGGCCTGCTCGCAGAAGTGTTTTAGGGAGCGTTTGACAGTGATGAGAGTCGTTTGACCGCGGACCCATAGCGGATGCAGGCAATGAGGCAGTGATTGCTGAGATCCTGGTTGAAGACAGCAGAGGTGTATTTGGAGGGCATGTTGGTCAGGATAATATCTATGAGGGTGTCCATGTTTATAGATTTAGGGTTGTACCTGGTAGTTTCCTTGATCATTTGTGTGAGATTGAGGGGATCTAGCTTAGATTGTAGGATTGTAGGACTTCTCTGTAGCTCAGTTGGTAGAGCATGGTGTTTGCAAAGCATGGTGTTTGCAACGCCAGGGTTGTGGGTTCGATTCCCACGGGGGGCCAGCACAGAAAAAAAAGAAAGAAATGAAATATATGCATTCACTACTGTAAGTCGCTCTGGATAAGAGCATCTGCTAAATTACTAAAATGTAAAAAATGTAAATGTGTTAACCTGTTATGGCTAGGGGGCAGTATTTTCACGGCTGGATAAAAAACGTACCCGATTTAATCTGATTATTAGTCCTGCCCAGAAACTGGAATATGCATATAATTATTAGCTTTGGAGAGAAAACACTCCAAAGTTTCTGAAACTGTTTGAATGGTGTCTGTGAGTATAACAGAACTCCTATGGCAGGCAAAAACCTGAGATGCTTCTGTTCAGGAAGTACCCTGTCTGAACATTTCTTGCCCTTCTTTATTATCTCTATCGTTTACAAAGGATCTCTGCTCTTACGTGACACTTCACACGTCTCCAATGAGGTCTCATAGCCCGGGAAAAACAGGAATGACGTAATTCAAAGCCCTGGCTGAAACAAAGGAGAGCAAAAGCTAAGTGGTCACTCAATGGACTAAGCCTTTGGCGCGTGACACGCCCCGCCCCCGGCTTTCGGTTTTTTCCTCAGTTTACAGACAGGCAGATTCCCGGTCGGAATATTATCGCTTCTCTACGAGATAAATTGCATAAATATTGGTTTTAAACAGCGGTTGACATGCTTCGAAGTACGGTAATGGAATATTTAGAAATTTTTTGTCATATTTTGCGTCATGCTCGTGGCCGAGATTTAGCGTTGGGATAGTGTCTAGAACGCACGAACAAAACGTCGCTGTTTGGATATAACGATGGATTATTTGGGACCAAACCTACATTTGTTATTGAAGTAGAAGTCCTGGCAGTGTATTCTGATGAAGAACAAGCAAGGTAAGAACATTTTTCTTATAGGAAATGTGATTTTGGTGAAGGCTAAACTTGCAGGGTGTCTAAATAGCTAGCCCTGTAACGCCGGGCTATGTACTTACATTATTGCAAAATGTGCTTCATCCGAAAAGCTATTTTAAAATCGGACATATCGAGTGCATAGAGGAGTTCTGTATCTATAATTCTTAAAATAATTGTTATGCTTTTTGTGAACGTTTATCGTGAGTAATTTAGTAAAATCACCGGAAGTGTTCGGTGGGAATGCTAGTTCTGAACGTCACATGCTAATGTAAAAAGCTGTTTTTTGATATAAATATGAACTTGATTGAACAGACATGCATGTATTGTATAACACAATGTCCTAGGAGTGTCATCTGATGAAGATCATCAAAGGTTAGTGCTGCATTTAGATATGGTTTGGGTTTATGTGACATGATATGCTAGCTTGAAAAATGGCTGTGTGATTATTTCTGGCTGGGTACTCTGCTGACATAATCTAATGTTTTGCTTTCGCTGTAAAGCCTTTTTGGAATCGGACAGTTTGGTTAGATAAAGGAGAGCCTTGTCTTTAAATAGCTATAAAATAGTCATATGTTTGAAAAGTGTAAGTTTTCGGATTTAGAGGAGTTTGAATTTCGCGCCCCGCCCATCATTGGATATTGGAGCAATCGTTCCGCTAGCGGAACGTGTAGATGTAAGAGGTTTTAAGCATATCCCAGTTTAGGTCACCTAACAGAACAAACTCTGAAGATAGATGGGGGGTAATCAATTCACATATGGTGTCCAGGGCACAGCTGGGAGCTGAGGGGGGTCTATAACAGGCGGCAACAGTGAGAGACTTATTTCTGGAGAGATTCATTTTTAAAATTAGAAGCTCGAACTGTTTGGGCATAGACCTGGAAAGTATGACAGAACTTTGCAAGCTATCTCTGGAGTAGATTGCAACTCCTCCCCCTTTGGCATTTCTATCTCATAATTTTTGGTGGCCTTCCTAAGCCAGGATTCAGACACGGCAAGGACATCAGGGTTGGCAGATTGTGCTAAATCAGTGAGTAAAACAAACTTAGGGAGGAGGCTTCTGATGTTAACATGCATGAAACCAAGGCTTTTTCGATTATAGAAGTCAACAAATGAGAGTGCCTGGGGACACGCAGAGCCTGAATTGGCCACCACATCACCCGAGGAACAGAGGAGGAGTAGGATGAGGGTACGGCTCAAGGCTATCAAAACTGGTTGTTTAGTGCGTTGGGGACAGAGAATAAAAGGAGCAGATTTCTGGTTGTGGTAGAATAGATTCAGGGCATAATGTGCAGACTGGGGTATGGTGGGGTGCAGGTACAGTGGAAGTAAGCCCAGGCACTGCGTGATGATAAGAGAGGTTGCATCTCTGGACACTCTGGTTATACTGGGTGAGGTCACCGCATGTGTGGGAGGTGGGACAATGGAGGTATCTAAGGCATGTACAGTGGGACTAGGGGCTCCGCAGTAAACTCAAACAATGATAATTATCCTAAACAACAGTATACAAGGCATATTGACATTTGAGAGAGGCATAAAGCAATCACAGGTGTTGATTGGGAGAGCTAGCTAAGTCAACAATGGGTAAGACAACAACAGCTAATCAGCTAAGTCAACAACAACAGGTAACTACACACAGGGCCTGAGTTCTGGGCTAGGGCCGACAGATAAACAAAGGTAAACAAAGTGGAGTACCGTGATAAATGAACAGTTCAGCAGGCATCAGCTATGTAGCCAAGTGATCATAGGGTCCAGTGTACAGCAATAGATGAAACAGGGAAGCCGCTAGGAAGTCGTTACTATGCTAGAATACGGGAGACACGGCGTTTAAAGTTAGCAGTCCGGGGTAGTTGTGGGAATTTCGTTTGCTAGCCAGGAGATGTGCCTGGCTCAGGGCTAGCTTCGGGGCTGGGTCACTCAGTTGCAGCTAGCTAGCTGTGATGATCAATGTCCAGAGTTTACGGCAGGAATCTGGCGCTGTAGTGGAGAAAAACAGTCCGAGGCTGGCAGGTTTTATCCAGGCTAAAAAAACAGCTGGTGCCTGAGCAGAGGGTAAAGGCCGCTAGCAGTGGCTAACAATGACTAAATGGCTAGTAACTTAGCTAATTAGCTGGCTACCTTCTGAAGAAAGTTTTGGCTATAGGGTCTAAAAAATAGCGGATCCGTGTCACATTGAGTGAGGCGGGTTACCGGAAGGTATATTTCATTTAAAAATAGAAAAAGTGATTGCATGTCCCGGGGGCTGTTCGATGCTAATGCAGAACACCACAGGATGTTTTTGTGTTGGTTAAGGGCAGTCAGGTCTGGAGAGAACCAAGGGCTATATCTGTTCCTGGTTCAAAATTTCTTGAATGGGGCATGCTTATTTAAGATGGTGAGAAAGGCATTTAAAAAAAATAACCAGGCATCCTCTACTGACGGGATGAGGTCAATGTCCTTCCAGGATACCCGGGCCAGGTCGATTAGAAAGGCCTGCTTGCTGAAGTGTTTCAGGGAGCGTTTGACAGTGATAAGTGGAGGTCGTTTGACCGCTGACCCATTACGGATGCAGGCAATGAGGCGGTGATTGCTGAGATCTTGGTTGAAAACAGCAGAGGTGTATTTAGAGGGCAAGTTGGTTAGGATGATATCTATGAGGGTGCCCGTGTTTACGGCTTTGGGGTGGTACCTGGTAGGTTCATTGATAATTTGTGTGAGATTGAGGGCATCAAGCTTAGATTGTAGGATGGCTGGGGTGTTATGCATGTCCCAGTTTAGGTCACCTAGCAGCACAAGCTCTGAAGATAGATGGGGGGCAATCAGTTCACATATGGTGTCCAGAGCACAGCTGTGGGCAGAGGGTGGACTATAGCAGGCAGCAACGGTGAGAGACTTGTTTTTAGAGTGGTGGATTTTTAAAAGTAGAAGTTGAAATTGTTTGCCCAGTTAAATAAAGGTTAAATAAAATAAATAATAAGTGATATCCATATCGCCACTGATGCTTGGACTGTAGCCTACTAAAGCCTATTCCTGCTCTTTTCCCACGATCCATCAAATCAAATCAAACTTTATTTGTCACATGCGCCGAAAACAACAGGTGTAGACCTTACTGTGAAATGCTTACTTACAAGCCCTTAACCAACAGTTCAGTTCAAGAAAGAGTTGAGAAAGTATTTACCAAATAAACTAAAGTAAAAAATTTGAAGAATAACACAATAAAAGAACAATAACGAGGCTTTATACAGGGGGTACCGGTACCGAGTCAATGTGGAGGCTATATACAGGGGGTACCGGTACAGAGTTAATGTGGAGGCTATATACAGGGGGTACCGGTACAGAGTTAATGTGGAGGCTATATACAGGGGGTACCGGTACCGAGTCAATGTGGAGGCTATATACAGGGTGTTACGGTACAGAGTCAATGTGGAGGCTATATACAGGGGGTACCGGTACAGAGTCTATGTGGAGACTATATACAGGGGCTACCGGTACAGAGTCAATGTGGAGACTATATACAGGGGGTACCGGTACTGAGTCAATATGGAGGCTATATACAGGGGGTACCGGTACAGAGTCAATGTGGAGACTATATACAGGGGGTACCGGTACAGAGTCAATGTGGAGGCTATATACAGGGGGTACCGGTACCGAGTCAGTGTGCGGGGGTACAGGTTAGTCAAGTTAATTTGTACATGTAGGTAGGGGTGAAGTGACTATGCATAGACAATAAACAGCGAGTAGCAGCAGTGTACAAAACAAATGAAGGGGGGGGTCAATGTAAATAGTCTGGGTGGCCATTTGATTCAATGTTCAGCAGTCTTATGGCTTGGGGGTAGTAGCTGTTAAGGAGCCTTTTGGTCGTAGACTTGGCGCTCCGGTACTGCTTGCCGTTCGGTAGCAGAGAGAGAACAGTCTATGACTTGGGTGACTGGATTCTTTGACAATTTTTTGGGCCTTCCTCTGACACCGCCTGGTATATAGGTCTTCTGACACCAGAGGAAGGCCCTCTGACACCACCTAGTATATACAGTACCAGTCAAATGTTTGGACACACCTACTCATTCAAGAGTTTTTCCTTATTTTACTTTGTAGAATAAAAAAAATGAAGACATCAAACCTATGAAATAACACATATGGAATCATGTAGTTTCCCAAAAAGTTTTTTAGATTTTTCAAAGTAACCACCCTTTGCCTTGATGACAATTTTGCATTAACAAACTTAAACTTCCGCCTTTTTTTCAATCTTGATTTAAATATCATTGAGAAAACAGAAAGGTGTCAAAGATTTTTGGGCAAACACCCTTTCAGAATTTAAAATGAATCCTAGAAGTAATCATCTATTTCTTCAAAAGTATCTGTAATCTGATTACACATTTTTTGCTAGTAACGTAACAGATTACAGTTACAGTTTTTTGTAATAGGTTACTCACCAGAAAAATAGTTACTTTCCACAAAGCTAATTAGTAAGTAATTAAAGTAAGTTAGTAAGTTAGTTAGTAATAGCTAGTTAAAACTATAGTTATCCCAGGTTTGATATGTGTACATTTAATCAAAACAAGTTCAATTTTAAATGAACAAATTCAACATTAGACTCCTAAACTAACCTAGTAGTTTAGACGCAGAGAGTTCTGCAGATTATTCAAAAAAAAAGGGGGGGGGGCATTTAAACAGAAGGCGGATTTACCCAGTTCAGTTGAGACTAGAGGGACCTCAACCATCCCTGCTAACGTGTTTGGTGCCTTTTATTTTTTTTACTTTAAAAGCGAACTGAGATATGTTGGAAGCTTGTGCAGCTTATCTTTGTAAACAAGAAGGGAGGAAGGAAGTGATCTATGGGACTTTACTGAGGTTCATTCGACGTTCTGATACAAGATGCAGTGATGAGTATTAAATCTGTCACCTGTGATAAAGCGAAAGGCGCTATGGTACACTGAATCCAAATGTTTTTTCAGTAGTGGATGCTGCACTCTGATAAATGGAGTAGTTCAGAGCAGGAAAATCTATGACTGTATGTTTTTATATGTCAATCCAAAAGCCCAGATATTTATAACCCAATAGATGAGAGAACCATCCAATGAATACATGTGTAATCCATTTGAAACATTTGTAAGAAAATTAGAAAAACAACATATTTCGTTTTATCCTGCATTAAGTGCTAGTTTTAAACCAACCAGGGCTTTCTGCAAGGCAACAACATCACAGCTCTAAATCAGCCTGGTCAGCTGTACGGGTAATAGCATAACAGTGTCGTCTGTATACAGGTGAATGTTACAGGTTTTCACAGACCAATATTTTTTGTATAATTTTAACAGTAAATAGAACAGGTTCCAATATTGACCCTTGAGGGACGCCTTTCATTCTAGCGAAAGCACACATTGAGTCCTGTCTGTTATATAGTTCTTAAACCACTTTTAAGACGCCTGGTCCAGGCCCATTTTGGACCACCTTTACATTTTTAGGGAATGGTCACAGTGTCAAAGGCCTTGAAAATGGTTTATAAATAAGGCAGCACAATGATTTCTATGATCTAAGCAATTTAACACATCATTTAAAAGCATAGCTGCTGAAACTGTGCTATGTCCAGGTTTAAAACCAGACTGGTGTACGTTAACCTCTACAGGATGGGTGTCCCTAAACCGGGACGGTTGTTGCTAACGTGCGATAATGTGACTAGAATGACGTTGTATAAAACATGAATACAACAGCCAACTTTCTGGGACATAGACATGCCTTTTATGGGCAGAAAGCTTCAATTATTGTTAATCTAACTGCACTATCCAATTAACAGTAGCTATTACAGTGAAACAAGACCATGCTATTGTTTGAGGAAAGTGCAAAACAAGAAAAACTTTTATCATGGCAACTGGTTTGATACATTCACCTCGGAAGGTAAATAATGTACTTACATTCAGTAATCTTGCTCTGATTTGTCTTCCTGAGGGTCCCAGAGATAAAATGTAGCATAGTTTTCTTTGATGAAATCCATTTTTATGTTCAAATTTAGGAACTGGGGTCTACAGTTTGACCCCACTGCTGTCTCTAGTTCCACACCCACCTCGCCCGGCCATCAAGATGTGTGAAAGTTAATGTAAAACCTAATGATCCATCATGTATGACATTCCTGGGAGTGTGTACACTTAAATGTTTTATTACCATAGCATTTTTGGATGTTCTCCATATTTATGTACTTTAAAATTTATCAATTAACCAATTCGGTACATTTGGGCAAACTCCTGGCAGACTTGATATGAAAATATTGTGCAATAATGTAATTCTTCACTGAAACTTTGCACACACGCTGCTGCCATCTGGTGGCCGAAATCTAAATTACGCCTAGAATTCTATCTGAAATTATGGCCTTTCTCTTTTTTTTCTTTTTTTTGTATTATCTTTCACCAGATCTAATGTGTTATATTCTCCTACATTCATTTAAAATTTCCACAAACTTCAAAGTGTTTCCTTTCAAATGGTATCAAGAATATTCATATCCTTGCTTCAGGTCCTGAGCTACAGGCAGTTAGATTTGGGTATGTCATTTTAGGCGAAAATCTTAAAAAGAGTATGATCCTTAATTAAGAATGGAATTTGAATTTCTTGGCTGAGAGTTAGCCAGGGATTCTGATATTTTGTCAAGGCAAAAGTCTATGACAGCTTCGAAATTTGACCGTATTTATCTAGGTCAGAAGGATCTCTACTTTTGTGAAGGGGGGGGGGACATGTGCCGTCTTCCAGATCTTGGGGATAGCACTAGAAACAATTGTCATGTAAAAAATATGGGTCAATGATACTTAATACATCATGATAACAAAATGGTGGTATATTGTCTGCAATATAAAGGAGTTAGAGGAATTTTCAGAAACTATTTTTTTAAATAGATGACCGGTGTTCATCATTAATGCTGTGTCTCAGAAGCGTCTGTCCATGACTGACGCAACCAGAAAAAGTGTTAAAGACAGAGATAATGATCTGTCCCTTATGTTGGAATTATTTATTATTATTATTATTATTATCCTTATTATGGAATTAGGCACTTTACTATGTTTACTATGTAGGCTACAGTAAACATCTCATTGTCCTGTTTTTTATCAGACTGCACAGTAGCCTAATAAACATTAGCATTTTAAATCAGTTATATTTTCAATTGAATTCAATACTATATTTGTACCACTGTAAATGCTGTGTTTTTATATTTAGAATATAGTTCTCGGTTTACAGTAGTGAGGGACAGTTAGAGGCATTTTGAAAACATGTTTTCAAACACTTGTTTTTCCCAAGTGTAGCAGGTTGTGAACTCTGCAAACAACGTTTCCACTCCGATAATGAGAATGGTGAATGACTGTAATTAATACGTTCATTCAATACATTGTAATACAAAAGAAGCCATCGCCCATAATGGGCTATTAGAAGGACAATAGACTCTTGCAGAGTTTATGGACTTTAAATATATTAATGGATGTAATTAATTACTATGGGAATAAATATCACTGAATTACAGAAATATTGGAATAAGGTAGGCTAATGAAGGCAACAAATTGTTGCTTACTGAAACACCCAATGTCATCCAATTGTTATAATAGGATTTGAAGCAATAGCCTACCCGGGTGTGGTCAACTATTTCAGCACTGTTACACGCTGCTCTGAGACAAGCATGGGGACTGGTCTTGATAAATAAATCATATTTTCACTGAATCTCCATTTGGTATTGGTTAGACTACAATTAGAGTGTGAAAATGTTAGGATTATTTTGCTCTTCACTCAGTCACTTAGTAGCCTAGGTCTGCTCCCGACCGGTCATGTTGTATAGCACCATATAACGGAAACCCTGAGGCTTACTGTACATAGGCTACTATAAAATGCTTTTTTTCTTGGAATATGAAACAGGATCATGAAACAGGATCCGTCAGGAAGAATCTCTCATAAAACCGGATCAGTCAATCAGGAAGTATCTCGCATAGAACAGAATCAATCAGGAAGTATCTCTCATAAAACTGGATCAGTTAGTCAGGAAGTATCTCTCATTAAACGAGATCAGTCAGGAAGTATCTCTCATAAAACAGGATCAATCAGGAAGTATCTCGCATAAAACTGGATCAGTTAGTCAGGAAGTCAGGAAGTATCTCTCATAAAACAGGATCAGTTAGTCAGGAAGTATCTCTCAAAACAGGATCAGTCAGGAAGTATCTCTCATAAAACAGGATCAATCAGGAAGTATCTCGCATAAAACCAGATCAGTTAGTCAGGAAGTATCTCTCATAAAACAGGATCAGTCAGGAAGTATCTCTCATAAAACTGGATCAGTTAGTCAGGAAGTATCGCTCATAAAACAGGATCAGTCAGGAAGTATCTCTCATAAAACAGGATCAGTCAGGAAGTATCTCTCATAAAACCAGATCAGGAAGTCAGGAAGTATCTGTCATAAAACCGGATCAGTTAGTCAGGAAGTATCTCTCATAAAACAGGATCAGTCAATCAGGAAGTATCTGTCATAAAACCGGATCAGTTAGTCAGGAAGTATCTCTCATAAAACAGGGTCAGTCAGGAAGTATCTCTCATAAAACAGGATCAGTCAATCAGGAAGTCAGGAAGTATCTCACATAAAAGAGGATCAGTCAGTCAGGAAGTCAGGAAGTATCTCTCATAAAACAGGATCAGTCAATCAGGAAGTATCTGTCATAAAACCGGATCAGTTAGTCAGGAAGTCAGGAAGTAGCTCTCATAAAAGAGGATCAGTCAGTCAGGAAGTCAGGAATTATCTCTCATAAAACAGGATCAGTCAATCAGGAAGTATCTGTCATAAAACCGGATCAGTTAGTCAGGAAGTATCTCACATAAAAGAGGATCAGTCAGTCAGGAAGTATCTCACATAAAACAGGATCAGTCAGTCAGGAAGTATCTCTCATAAAACAGGATCAGTCAGCCAGGAAGTACAATTTGAGCATTAGAGATAGTCACAAATTTTAAGAAAAAAATTCATATTTGAAACAAAAGTCTACCCTCATTGCCCCCTCAGGTTATGTCAGCATCTGTTCACATAATAGACCACATTTAACCACTTTGCCTCGGCTGGCCATCTATTTCAAAAAATAGTTTCTGAAAATTCCTCTAACGTACACCAGTCTGGTTTTAAACCTGGACATAGCACAGTTTCAGCAGCTATGCTTTTAAATTATGTGTTAAATTGCTTAGATCATAAAAATCATTGTGCTGCCTTATTTATAAACAATTTTCAAGGCCTTTGACACTCGTGGTATCTCTCTTCGGTTACACATCCTTGGAATAGCAGAACAGCATAATGGTCCGGATGGCCCTTGCTTTGCCTGGTGAGCAGATCGTCAAGTTCTGGTGTCAGAAGAGGAATGGAAATGTCAGGGTGAACCGACAACCTGACGAACCCGCCCGTTTGTTGCCTCTGCCTGTTGGAGGTTGAGTTCCAGAGCTCACAGGTGTGCCTGGCATGGATTGTGACTCCATCTCATTCCTCGCCCTCTTCAACGCGTCATTCTCAGCCTTCCGCCAATGCCGCGTGGCTCTGGACCAATGCATCAGCTGTCGCCCGTATCTTTGCCCTCAGAGAATGTTTATCTTTCTGCTGGTCTGCCTTCAATGATGTAGTTGAAATAAACATCTGTATTTTGTATTTTGTATCATTATTTTAACAAAAGCATAAAGACGTTGACAAAAACTGTATATGTGTGTTACATGTTCTTCTGACAAAGTATATAAAAAGCATATATTTATTTCGGTATGCGAGACGGAGGAAGATCATTCTTTTCTTCATACTCATCATTCAGTTAATTCAAATTCAATTATAATACATTTAGTCAATCCTATAGCAAAGTTGAAAAACAGACGGATTAGTGAAATTTCTTTATCCAACATTTTGCGTTTGCTGAAGGTTTGGTGATCACAGAATCAATAAGATATTTAGTAAACACTCAAATAGGCGACAGAAGCAGGAACAGCAGGCTGAGTTATATTATAATGTAGGGTTGAAGACACATTATTTGATATTGAGTTAGAAATTAGATACTGTAACGGCGTCTTATAGAGGGGACCAAAAAGCAGCGTGTTGAGTACTCATGATTCATTTATGATTCATTTATGATCTCCAATCAGAGGCAACGAGGACCAGCTGCCTCCAATTGGAGATCAACCCGAAAAAACAACAACATAGAAATAGAAAACCTAGAACTAAACCTAGAAATAGAAAAACACAAAACACCCCGTCACGCCCTGACCTACTCTACTATAGAAAATGACATCTTACTAGGGTCAGGACGTGACAGCACCCCCCCCTCCCCCCAAAGGTGCAGACTCCGAATGCAACAACCCCCAAAAAAAACACAAAACAAAAAGGGAGGGTAGGGAGGGTGATAATTGTCTATGGTGGCTCAAATCAGTCCACCTAACCTTAACCTCCAGCATAGGAGGCGGCTCCGGTTCTGGGCGTACTCCCCGCTCCACCCGTTGATCCCTCCGCTCTAGTACCACCGGACCGTGGATCGTCGTCGGAGGAACCGGACTGTAGATCATTGCTGGAGGTTCTGGGCTGCGGGCCGCCGCTGGAGGCTCCGGACTGGAGGCCGCTGCTGGAGGTTCTGGGCTGCGGGCCGCCGCTGAAGAGTCTGGGCTGGGGAGCGTTGCTGGAGGCTCCGGGCTATGGAGCGTCGCTAGAGGTCTGATGCGTGGGACTGACATAGGTGGCGCCAGACTGGTAACACGCACCTCAGGTCGAGTGCGGGGAGGAAGTACAGAACATACTGGGCTGTGGAAGCACACTGGAGGGAGAGTGCGAGGAGCAGGCACAGGACGTACTGGGCTGTGGAGGCGCACCGGAGGTCTGATGCGTGGGACCGGTACAGGTGGCACCAGGCTGATGACACGCACCTCAGGTCGAGTGCGGGGAGGAGGCACAGGACGTACTGGGCTGTGGAAGCGTACTGGAGGGAGAGTGCGAGGAGCAGGCACAGGACGTACTGGGCTGTGGAGGCGCACCGGAGGTCTGATGCGTGGTACCGGTACAGGTGGCACCGGGCTGATGACACGCACCTCAGGTCGAGTGCGGCGAGGAGGCACTGGACGAGGCACTGGACGTACTGGGCTGTGGAAGTGCACTGGAGGGAGAGTGCGAGGAGCAGGCACAGGACATACTGGGCTTTGGAGGCGCACTGGAAAGAGAGTGCAAGGAGCAGGCAAGGTACATACTGGGATTTGGAAGTTCACTGGAGAGAGATTGCGAGATGCTGGCACAGGACATACCGGGCTGTTGAGACTTACTGGAGACCTGGTGTGTATCGCCGGTATCACTTGTTCCGGAACTTCCACACACTTCTCAGGATGAGTACGGGGAGCTGACTCATGTGGCACCAAACTGACAACACGTTCCTTTGGGAAAAACTCATGCGTCCTCCACCAACTCAAAAACTCTCCCATTTCTACCTTCTCCAAATTTTCCCTCTTCTCCCGGATTGGCTCTGGTTTGCTCCTCGGATCCGCCGACTGCTCCATGTGCCCCCCAAAAAATGTTCTTTGTGTTTCTGTAGCCTCTCGTGCCTCCCTGGCAGGCTTCTATATCTGTCTATTACTTGGCCCCAAGTCCAGTTTACCCTCTCTAGTCTCTCCTCCAGAGACCAGGTATCCATCTCCTCACGAGCACGCTGCTTGATCCAGTTGCGGTGGGCAGTTCTGTAACGGGCGTCGTATAGAGAGGACCAAAACGCATCGTGTTGAGGGGGTCATGATGAATTTATTAACTCAAAACATGAATAACAAAATAACAAAAGGAAATGAGCATCTTACAGTTCTGTCAGGTACAAAGACTAAACAGAATGCAACTTACCACAAAACCCAGGAAGAAAAACCCCTACTTAAATATGATCTCCAATCAGAGGCAATGAGGACCAGCTGCCTCCAATTGGAGATCAACCCAAAAAACAACAACATAGAAATAGAAAACATAGAACTAAACATAGAAATAGAAAAACACAAAACACCCCCTGTCATGCCCTGACCTACTCTACTATAGAAAATGACATCTTACTAGGGTCAGGATGTGACAAATACATTGCAAGTTTGCCATTTTTTGGCCGTTAGGCTACACTTTACAATAGGACTCAACTCTGACTGACCACAGCATCTATCAGTAGTCTAAACTGTGGCACAAATTGGGGTATTTTTCACACCTAACTGAGTTATTAGACTACCCTATTAGACTTTCGTTTTGTAAAATAATGAATGCTTCAGTCAGTCTCCTATTGCACTAGAGTTCTGCATCAGTCAAAACAAATCAGCTACCAGCTATTGTGAAATAACACTTGTGGATCTTGTTGATTTCCTCTATCGCTTCAAGAGGCCTACTGACCACCTGGTAGTTGTGTGGTTCAAAGGATAAAGCATCACCTTCAAATGGATGTGTGGTTTCAGAGAGCAGCTGTGAGCCTGCAACCAGGCACGGTGGATTACACATTTTTCCTACACAGATATTTGAAGAAATCCAGTGATGGATGGACTGTTTTTGAAGTTATTCTTATTTTAGTATATTTAGTATATAAAACAATTAGGCTAAATACATTGATATTACTTTGTTGGGTAACGGATCGGCTCTCTGAACTCATTAAGTGGCGGCTTCCATCTTCATTATAATCATTCATTCAGAAGGTTAAACCCAAATGGTGCAGTTTGAGGCCATGTGGCGGAAAGTGATGCGGGTGCCGGAGATGGGTGTGTGAGCAGGTGGGTCTGGCAGGTGTGATGTTTTGTATTGTCTAAAAAGATAAAATTAACTCTTACAAAAAAATTTAAATAAAGAGATCTGATTATTCATTATGAATAGGATTTATTTGATTCATTTTGTTTATATTTTCATTAAACACACACAACATGAGCAGATTAACCTGGTCTAAACATTTCTTTATTAAAGACTATCAGAACAAATGTTGGTACATATTTACTTTGATTCAATGCCACGAATGAGTGAGTCACTCAGCTTTACGCTGATAATCAAATCAAATCAAATTGATTTATATAGCCTTTCTTACATCAGCTGATATCTCAAAGTGCTGTACAGAAACCCAGCCTAAAACCCCAAACAGCAAGCAATGCAGGTGTAGAAGCACAGTGGCTAGGAAAAAACTCCTTAGAAAGGCCAAAACCTAGGAAGAAACCTAGAGAGGAACCAGGCTATGAGGGGTGGCCAATCCTCTTCTGGTTGTGCCGGGTGGAGATTATAACAGCACATGGCCAAGATGTTTAAATGTTCATAAATGACCAGCATGGTCAAATAATAAGAATCATAGTAGTTGTCGAGGGTGCAACAAGTCAGTAACACAAGAGTAAGTGTCAGTTGGCTTTTTCATAGACGATCTTTGAGAGTATCTCTACCGCTCCTGCTGTCTCTAGAGAGTTGAAAACAGCAGGTCTGGGACAGGTAGCATGTCCAGTGAACAGGTCAGGGTTCCAGCAGGTCTGGGACAGCAGGTCTGGGACAGGTAGCACGTCCGGTGAACAGGTCAGGGTTCCATAGCCACAGGCAGAACAGTTGGAACTGGAGCAGCAGCACGGCCAGGTGGACTGGGGACAGCAAGGAGTCATCAAGCCAGGTAGTCCTGAGGCATGGTCCTAGGGCTCAGGTCCTCCGAAAGAGAGAAAGAGAGAATTAGAGAGAGCATATTTAAATTCACACAGGACACCGGAAAAGACAAGAGAAATACTCCAGATGTGACAGACTGACACTAGCCCCCCAACACATAAACTACTGCAGCATAAATACTGGAGGCTGAGACAGGAGGGGTCAGGAGAAACTGTGGCCCCCTCCGATGAAACCCCCGGACAGGGCCAAACAGGTAGGATATAACCCCACCCACTTTGCCAAAGCACAGCCCCCACACCACTGGAGGGATATCTCCAACCACCAACTTACCATCCCGAGACAAGGCAGAGTATAGCCCACAAAGATCTCCGCCACGGCACAACCCAAGGGGGGGGGGGGCGCCAACCCAGACAGGAAGACCACGTCAGTGACTCAACCCACTCAAGTGACGCACCCCTCCCAGGGACGGCATGGAAGAACACCAGTAAGCCAGTGACTCAGCCCCTGTAATAGGGGTAGTCTGGCCACCCCTGGGCCAGACTACACTTAATCATAGGACTTACTGAAGAGATGTGTCTTCAGTAAAGACTTAAAGGTTGAGACTGAGTCTGTGTCTCTCACATGGGTAGGCAGACTATTCCATAAAAATGGAGCTCTATAGGAGAAAGCCCTGCCTCCAGCTGTTTGCTTAGAAATTCTAGGGACAATTAGGAGGCCCGCGTCTTGTGACCGTAGCATACGTGTAGGTATGTACGGCAGGACTAAATGGGAAAGATAGGTAGGAGCAAGCCCATGTAATGCTTCGTAGGTTAGCAGTAAAACCTTGAAATCAGCCCTTGCCTTAACAGGAAGCCAGTGTAGGGAGGCTAGCACTGGAGTAATATGATCCATTTTTTTTGGTTCTAGTCAGGATTCTAGCAGCCGTATTTAGCACTAACTGAAGTTTATTTAGTGCTTTATCCGGGTAGCCGGAAAGTAGAGCATTGCAGTAGTCCAACCTAGAAGTAACAAAGGCATGGATACATTTTTCTGCGTCATTTTTGGATAGAAAGTTTCTGATTTTTGCAATGTTACGTAGATGGAAAAAAGCTGTCCTTGAAACAGTCTTGATATGTTCTTCAAAAGAGAGATCAGGGTCCAGAGTAACGCCGAGGTCCTTCACAGTTTTATTTGAGACGACTGTACAACCATCCAGATTAATTGTCAGATTCAACAGAAGATCTCTTTGTTTCTTGGGACCTAGAACAAGCATCTCTGTTTTGTCCGAGTTTAAAAGTATAAAGTTTGCAGCCATCCACTTCCTTATGTTTGAGACACAGGCTTCTAGCGAGGGCAATTTTGGGGCTTCACCATGTTTCATTGAAATGTACAGCTGTGTGTCATCCGCATAGCAGTGAAATTTAACATTATGTTTTCGAATGACATCCCCAAGAGGTAAAATATATAGTGAAAACAATAGTGGTCCTAAAACGGAACCTTGAGGAACACCGAAATTTACAGTTGATTTGTCAGAGGACAAACCAAGTAGCTCAGGTCTTTTTCCTCCCTTCCTATCCTCGCTGGACTCTTTCATTTTTCATGGAAGCAAGATCTTAACATTTTTTTGCTAACTTTCTTTTAAAATGTATTGGAGTGAGATTTTTTTATTTCATGCATGTGTGACATAATTCCAACAGTCCTATTTATGATATAATTTACAAAGATTATTTGGAGACAAAAAAACTCACCTAGTGAGATATACATTGAGGAGACTTAATCAAGCTAGTCGTCTTGACTACTTTCTTGTCTCTTTCTCTCTTGCATCAAAAGTTAAAGTATTGATAGGAGACAGAATGCGATCGGATCATCATCTAATTGGCCTTCAATGTTGTGATGCAAAACTACTAGTGAAATGTATAGCACTCAGAATCAGAAAGGTTTTACCAGATATTGTTCATCCTGATCAGACAGGTTTTTTACATGGACGATACACTGGAGATAATATACGACAACTGCTAGAAAAACATGAAACCTCGAAGAAGCAGCCCTGGAATTTATAACGGATTTTGAAAAGAACTATGATAAAGTAAAATAATACAGGATTTTATTTATAAAGGCCTGGATTTTTTCCATTTTGGTGAGTTTCTTATCAAATGGGTAAAAGTAATGCATAGCAAACCCTGGTGTAAAACAGTAAATAGCAGCTACTTCTCAGAGAGTTTTGAATTGTCAAGAGGAGTTAAACATTCGTTATGGCCATTGAAATGCTATTTGAAATGAAATGCTAGCTTTTAAAATTTGATCAAATAACAACCTTAGAGGATTAGAAATCCAAGGCTTAAAAACAAAGGTGTCCATGTATGCTGATGACTCAAGTTTTATATTAAGTCCGCAAGCTAGATGCCTGCAATATCTCATTGAAGAGCTAGCAAATGTTTTTGGACTAAAACCTAATTATGATAAGTGTACAATATTACGTATTAGATCTTCAAAAAATAATACTTTTCAATTACCATGCAGTTTACCTATAAAATGGGCTGACTGTGAAGTAAACATACTCGGTATTCATATCACAAAAGATATAAATAAGCTCTCCACAATTAATTTCAATAGAATCCTAGTAAAAATAGACAAGATCCTGCAACCATGGAGAGGTAAACACCTGTCTATTTATGGAACAATTACACTGATTAACTCTTTAGTCATATTTCACTTTACTCACTTATGGCGCTGCCTACTCCTGATGATTTGTTTTTCAACATTTTTCAAAATTGTCTTTTTTCATAAACCAGACAAGATAAAGCGTACCTATCTATATAATGAATATGAACTGTGTGGGTTGAGATTATTAAATATAAAAGCACTAATCCTGTCTATAAAAGATTCACTTATACAAACGTTTTACAAGTATTGCTTGGGGGCGGGGATTGGTGGCAGCTCTTGGGGGGGGGACTCTGAGGGCTGGTGGCCCCCAGAGCTTACATTCTGAGAACATGGTAACCACATTCTGGGTAAGTCCTATTTGACATTAAGGTAATGGTCTCTTGGAAACATTCCTTGCACATCAGGGGAACATTCCTATGAAAACATTAGTTAATAATCTAATGAGACTCTTAAGGGAACGTTCTCTACATTTCTGGGAATTTGTTGTTAGCTGGGAAGGAACAGATGGTCATCTGCTCTTGTTGTGAATGTGTGTTGATGTGTTCTGCCCCCCCCCCCTCCCCAGATGTCTGCGACGGGCAGCCTATCACCACGGCGCTCCCTGTACCGTACCCTATCAGACGAGAGTGTGTGTAGCAGCAACAGGAAGGGCTCGTCCTACGCCTCCTCCCATAGTTCCATGCTGGACCAGGCGCTGCCCAATGATATTCTGTTCTCCACCACTCCACCCTATCACGCCACCCTGCCACCACGCATGCCAGGACAGGGGGGCTCCAACCTCAGGAGTAAGTGTTGCACAAACACATCCACACACACGCACACACACAATGGAGATGTAGCTAGTGTGTCTGTCATTAAGTGTGCATTAAGACGTGTCACAGCCAGCTAAAGCTCCCTCGCTGAGACTGAAAGCTTTAAAAGCACTCACACTGAGAGAGCACCAGGCCATCTGAAAATGCATGAGTTGGAGAGACGTGTCCTCACTAGACTAGACTGACCAGCTGAGAGGAGGAGGTCTCTGACGTGAACATGGTCAAGCCTCATTAGGACAGCTACACTGGCAGTCATACAGAATGTCCTGTTCACCTGTCAGACCCTGTCCGTCTCTCCTCTCCCTTCCTCGGTTTCATTTCCATATTGGTATTCAGTGCTCTGTTGAGATAAAGAGAATGTCTTTGAAGTGCTGCTGTTCACCCTCTTAGCTGGTTCTTCTCTATTCACCCTCTTAGCTGGTTCTTCTCTGTTTGCCCTCTTAGCTGGTTCTTCTCTCTTAGCCCTCTTAGCTGGTTCTTCTCTCTTCACCCTCTTAGCTGTTTTTTCTCTCTTAGCTGGTTCTTCTCTATTTACCCTCTTAGCTGGTTCTTCTCTATTCAACCTCTTAGCTGGTTCTTCTCTTTTCAACCTCTTAGCTGGTTCTTCTCTCTTAACCCTTTTAGGTGGTTCTTCTCTCTTTACCCTCTTAAGTGGTTCTTCTCTCTTTACCCTCTTAGCTGGTTCTTCTCTATTCACCCTCTTAGTTGGTTCTTCTCTCTTCACCCTCTTTGCTGGTTCTTCTCTCTTAGCTGGTTCTTCTCTCTTCACCCTCTTAGCTGGTTTTTCTCTCTTTACCCTCTTAGCTGGTTCTTCTCTCTTCACTCTCTTAGCTGGTTCTTCTCTTTTCACCCTCTTTGCTGGTTCCTCTCTTTACCCTCTTAGCTGGTTCTTCTCTATTAACCTTCTTAGCTGGTTCTTCTCTCATCACCCTCTTAGCTGGTTCTTCTCTCTTCACCCTCTTAGCTGGTTATTCTCTCTTTACCCTCTTAGCTGGTTCTTATCTCTATACCCTGTAGCTGGTTCTTCTCTCTTCACCCTCTTAGCTGGTTCTTCTCTCTTCACCCTCTTTGCTGGTTCTTCTCTCTTAGCTGGTTCTTATCTCTTTACCCTGTTAGCTGGTTCTTCTCTCTTCACCCTCTTAGCTGGTTCTTCTCTCTTCACCCTCTTTGCTGGTTCTTCACTCTTAGCTGGTTCTTCTCTCTTTACCCTCTTAGCTGGTTCTTCTCTCTTAGCCCTCTTAGCTGGTTCTTCTCTCTTCACCTTCTTTGCTGGTTCTTCACTCTTAGCTGGTTCTTCTCTCTTCACCCTCTTAGCTGGTTCTTCTCTCTTAGCCCTCTTAGCTGGTTCTTCTCTCTTCACCCTCTTTGCTGGTTCTTCTCTCGTAGCTGGTTCTTATCTCTTTACCCTGTTAGCTGGTTCTTCTCTCTTCGCCCTCTTAGCTGTTTTTTCTCTCTTCACCCTCTTTGCTGGTTCTTCACTCTAAGCTGGTTCTTCTCTCTTTACCCTCTTAGCTGGTTCTTCTCTATTAACCTTCTTAGCTGATTCTTCTCTCATCACCCTCTTAGCTGGTTCTTCTCTCTTCACCTTCTTAGCTGGTTATTCTCTCTTTACCCTCTTAGCTGGTTCTAATCTCTTTACCCTGTTAGCTGGTTCTTCTCTCTTCACCCTCTTTGCTGGTTCTTCTCTATTAACCTTCTTAGCTGGTTCTTCTCTTTTCACCCTCTTAGCTGGTTATTCTCTCTTAGCCCTCTTAGCTGGTTCTTCTCTCTTCACTCTCTTTGCTGGTTCTTCTCTCTTAGCTGGTTCTTATCTCTTTACCCTGTTAGCTGGTTCTTCACTCTTCACCCTCTTAGCTGGTTCTTCTCTCTTCACCCTCTTAGCTGGTTCTTCTCTCTTCACTCTCTTAGCTGGTTCTTCTCTCATCACCCTCTTAGCTGGTTCTTCTCTCTTCACCCTCTTAGCTGGTTCTTCTCTCTTTACCCTCTTAGCTGGTTCTTCTCTCTTCACCCTCTTAGCTGGTTATTCTTTCTTAGCCCTCTTAGCTGGTTCTTCTCTCTTCACCCTCTTTGCTGGTTCTTCTCTCTTAGCTGGTTCTTATCTCTTTACCCTGTTAGCTGGTTCTTCTCTCTTAGCCCTCTTAGCTGGATCTTCTCTCTTCACCCTCTTTGCTGGTTCTTCTCTCTTAGATGGTTCTTATCTCTTTACCCTGTTAGCTGGTTCTTCTCTCTTCACCCTCTTAGCTGGTTATTCTTTCTTAGCCCTCTTAGCTGGTTCTTCTCTCTTCACCCTCTTTGCTGGTTCTTCTCTCTTCACCCTCTTAGCTGGTTCTTCTCTCTTCATCCTCTTAGCTGGTTCTCCTCTCTTTACCCTCTTAGCTGGTTCTTCTCTATTAACCCTCTTAGCTGGTTCTTCTCTCTCTACCCTCTTAGCTGGTTCTTCTCTATTCACCCTCTTAGCTAGTTCTTCTCTAAATCAAATCAAATTTATTTGTCACATACACATGGTTAGCAGATGTTAATGCGAGTGTAGCGAAATGCTTGTGCTTCTAGTTCCAACCATGCAGTATTATCTAACAAGTAATCTACCAATTCAACAACAACTACCTTGTACACACAAGTGTAAAGGAATGAATACGAATATGTACATAAAAATATATAAATGAGTGATGGCCGAACGGCATAGGCAAGATGTAATAGATGGTATGGAGTACAGTATATACATATGAGATGAGTAATGTAGGTTATGAAAACATTATATTAAATGGCATTATTTAAAGTGGCTAGTTATACATCTAATACATCAAGATGTCAAGATGCAGTAGATGGTATAGCGTACAGTATATACATATGAGATGAATAATGTAGGTTATGTAAACATTATCTAATATAAATAATATAAAGTGGCAAGTGATAAATTGATTACATCAATTTTTCCATTATTAAAGTGGCTTGAGTTGAGTCAGTATGTTGGCCGCAGCCACTCAATGTTAGTGATGGCTGTTTAACAGTCTGATGGCCTTGAGATAGAAGCTGTTTTTCAGTCTCTCGGTTCCAGCTTTGATGCACCTGTACTGACCTCACCTTCTGGATGATAGCGGGGTGAACAGGCAGTGGCTCGGGTGGTTGATGTCCTTAATGATCTTTTTGGCCTTCCTGTGACATTGGGTGGTGTAGGTGTCCTGGAGGGCAGGTAGTTTGCACCCGGTGATGCGTTGTGCAGACCTCACTACCCTCTGGAGAGCCTTCCGGTTATGGGCGGAGCAGCTGCCATACCAGGCGGTGATACAGCCCAACAGGATGCTCTCGATTGTGCATCTGTAAAAGTTTGTGAGGGTTTTTGGTGACAAGCCGAATTTCTTCAGCCTCCTGAGGTTGAAGAGGCGCTGTTGCGCCTTCTTCACCATGCTGTCTGTGTGGGTGAACCATTTCAGTTTGTCCGTGATGTGTACGCCGAGGAACTTAAAACTCTCCACCCTCTCCACTACTGTCCCATCGATGTGGATAGGGGGGTGCTCCCTCTGCTGTTTCCTGAAGTCCACGATCATCTCTTTTGTTTTGTTGACATTGAGTGCGAGGTTATTTTCCTGACACCACATTCCGAGGGCCCTCACCTCCTCCCTGTAGGCCGTCTCGTCGTTGTTGGTAATCAAGCCTACCACTGTTGTGTCGTCTGCAAACTTGATAATTGAGTTGGAGGCATGCATGGCCACGCAGTCGTGGGTGAACAGGGAGTACAGGAGAGGGCTGAGAACGCACCCTTGTGGTGCCCCAGTGTTGAGGATCAGCGGGGTGGAGATGTTGTTACCTACCCTCACCAACCTGGGGGCGGCCCGTCAGGAAGTCCAGGACCCAGTTGCATTGGGCGGGGTCGAGACCCAGGGCCTCAAGCTTAATGATGAGTTTGGAGGGTACTACGGTGTTAAATGCTGAGCTGTAATCGATGAACAGCATTCTTACCTAGGTATTCCTCTTGTCCAGATGGGATAGGGCAGTGTGCAGTGTGATGGCGATTGCGTCGTCTGTGGACCTATTTGGTCGGTAAGCAAATTGGAGTGGGTCTAGGGTGTCAGGTAGGGTGGAGGTGATATCCTTGACTAGTCTCTCAAAGCACTTCATGGTGACGGAAGTGAGTGCTACAGGGCGGTAGTCATTTCTATTCACCCTCTTAGCTGGTTCTTCTCCCTTCACCCTCAGCTGTCTCTTTTCCCGTTGCCTTCTCGTAACTGTCATGCCTGATGGATGCCTGATTGTTGTGAAGGGTAGCTGTTACGAGCTCTCTCTTCTCTCTATCTTTCTCCCCCACACTAAAACCTGCCAATTTGGTAAATAGTTGATCACTCTGAGTCTGAGAGACTCAAATTTCTCGCTCTCAAAGCCTTCTCTATGAAATAAGAGCCTGTGTATTGCGTTCCCTGTCTGTCAAGGAGAGTGCTGAAAGAGAGGGAGAGAGCAAGCAAGAGAGAGACAAAGAGAGAGAGAGAGAGGGAGAGATAGAGCGACCAAGGGAGAGAGAGGAGAGGAGGGAGGACAGAGAGTCAGAGAGAGAGAGAGAGAGAGAGAGAAGGGAAGGGAAGAGAGAGAGAGGAGAGGAGGGAAGAGAGAGCGGAGAGGAGGGAAGAGAGAGGAGGGAAGAGAGAGAAAAGCAGATATAGTGGAAGTGAAAGGATAGGGAGGGAAAGAGTACAACCTAAAACCTAATGAATGCAGAGCAGAATTAGACCAATACCTGCTGATTATCAAAATCCAGAAACAAGTCGTTAAATTCTACAACCACCTAAAAGGAAGTAATTCCCAAACCTTCCATAACAAATCCATCCCCTACAGAGAGATTAACATAGAGAAGACTCCCCTAAGCAAGCTGGTCCTGGGGCTCTGTTCACAAACAGACGCCACAGAGCCCCAGGACAGCAACACAATTAGACGCAACCAAATCATGAGAAAACAAAAATATAATTATTTGACACATTGGAAAGTAAAACTAGAATGAGCAAACTTGAATGTTATTTGTCCCTAAACAGAGAGTGCACAGTGGCAGAAAAAATGACCACTGTGACTAACCCAAATTTAAAGAAAGCTTTGACTATGTACAGACTCAGTGAGCATAGCCTTGCTATTGAGAAAGGCCGCCATAGGCAGACCTGGCTCTCAAGAGAAGACAGGCTATGTGCACACTGCCCACAAAATGAGGTGGAAACTGAGCTGCACTTCCTAACCTCCTTCCAAATGTATGACCATATTAGAGACACATATTTCCCTCAGATTACATAGATCCACAAAGAATTAGAAAACAAACCCAATTTTGGTGAAATAACAGTGTGCCATCACAGCAGCACGATGTGTGACCTGTTGCCACAAGAAAAGGTCAACCAGTGAAGAACAAACACCATTGTAAATACAACCCATATTTATGTTTCTTTATTTTCCGTTTTGTACTTTAACTATTTTCACATCGTTACAACACTGTATATAGACATAATATGACATTTGAAATGTCTCTATTCCTTTGGAACTTTTGTGAGTGTACTGTTTAATTATATATATCTTTTTTGTTTATTTCACTTTTGTTTATCTTTTTGGCTTGCTTTGGCGATGTAAACATATACATTAAAGCCCCTTAAATTGAAATTGAAATTGAAAGAAAGGGGTTGTTGACTGAGACATGAAGACATCCAGTGTGACAAGCCATTTATCGCCCTTCAGAGAGCTTCTTCAGAGGAGAGATGCTGTAATGGGATTATTTAATCTCTCTGGCGCATGTGGGACGAATTCGTCCCACCTACGTAACAGCCACCTGAATTCAGTGGCGCGATTTTTGAATCGTTTGAAATACTATTACTTCAATTTCTCAAACATATGACTATTTTACAGCTATTTAAAGACTCTCCTTAATCTAACCACACTGTCCGATTTCAAAAAGGCTTTACAACGAAAGCAAAACATTAGATTATGTCAGGAGAGTGCCCAGCCAGAAATAATCAGACACCCATTTTTCAAGCTAGCATATGATGTCACAAAAAACCCAAACCACAGCTAAATGCAGCACTAACCTTTTATGATCTTCATCAGATGACACACCTAGGACATTATGTTATACAATACATGCATGTCTGTTCAATCAAGTTCATATTTATATCAAAAAACAGCTTTTTACATTAGCATGTGACGTTCAGAAAAAGCATACCCCCGCAAACTTCCGGGGAATTTACTAACAGTTTGCTAAATTACTCACGATAAACGTTCACAAAAAGCATAACAATTATTTTAAGAATTATAGATACATTACTCCTCTATGCACTCGATATGTCCGATTTTAAAATAGCTTTTCGGATGAAGCACATTTTGCAATATTCTAAGTACATAGCCCAGCCATCACGGGCTAGCTATTTAGACACCCACCCAGTTCAGCCTTCACCAAAATCACATTTCCTATAAGAAAAATGTTCTTACCTTTCCTGTTCTTCGTCAGAATGCACTCCCAGGACTTCTACTTCAATAACAAATGTAGGTTTGGTCCCAAATAATCCATCGTTATATCCAAACAGCGACGTTTTGTTCGTGAGTTCTAGACACTATCAGAATGCTACATCACGGTCACGAGCATGGCGCATGGCGTGACAAAAAATGTCTAAATATTCCATTACCGTACTTTGAAGCATGTCAACCGCTGTTTAAAACCAATTTTTATGCCATTTATCTCGTAGAAAAGCGATAATATTCCGACCGGGAATCTGCAATGAGCCTAAACAGCCGAATGAAATTTCTCCACGGGGGCGAATCGTGCACGCGCCTCATTCAATGGTCCTCTGATCGGCCACTTGGAAAAGGCGATAATCTGTTTCAGCCAGAGGCCGCCTCGTCATCGTTCAGGTTTTTCCCGGGTTCTGAGAGCCTATTGGAGCCCTAGGAATTGTCACGTTACAGCTAAGATCCTTACTCTTCAATAAACAGATGCAAGACGCACGACTCCTTGTCAGACAGGCCACTTCCTGCATGAAACCTTGTCAGGTTTTTGCCTGCCATAGGAGTTCTGTTATACTCACAGACACCATTCAAACAGTTTTAGAAACTTTAGTGTGTTTTCTATCCAAACCTGAACAATAATATGCATATTCTAGCTTCTGAGTTGGTGTAGGAGGCAGTTAAAAATGGGCACATATTTTTTCCAAAATTCTCAATACTGCCCCCTATCCCAAACACGTTAAAATTAATACATTCATATTCCATTAGGACTAGTTAACACAATGTTTAGCATGTTTCCTTGTTCTGGAAGACAATAATGTTCTGACGCTTTAGTTCTGTGTTTCTATATGTGGTTAGGTTATAAGAGCTCAGAAAAGACTACTGTCCTCTGTAACTGGAACTGTGTCATCTCTCTACTCTTTTAGCAGGCCTTTGACCTGGGGCAGATGTGTTGCTCACTGTGTCTTGTGTACGGCTCCTAGCCAAGGACACTTGGTCTTGGGTACGGCTCCTAGCCAAGGACACTTGGTCTTGTGTTCGTCTCCTAGCCAAGGACACTGGGTCTAGTGTACGGCTCCTAGCCAAGGACACTGGGCCTGTGTATGGCTCCTAGCCAAGGACACTTGGTCTTGGGTACGGCTCCTAGCCAAGGACACTGGGTATAGTGTACGGCTCCTAGCCAAGGACACTTGGTCTTGGGTACGGCTCCTAGCCAAGGACACTGGGTATAGTGTACGGCCCCTAGCCAAGGACACTGGGTATTGGGTACGACTCCTAGCCAAGAACACTGGGTATTGGGTACGGCTCCTAGCCAAGGACACTGGGTCTTGGGTATGGCTCCTAGCCAAGGACACTGGGTATTGGGTATGGCTGCTAGCCAAGGACATTGTGTCTTGTGTACGGCTCCTAGCCAAGGACACTGGGTATTGGGTATGGCTGCTAGCCAAGGACATTGTGTCTTGTGTACGGCTCCTAGCCAAGGACACTGTGTCTTGTGTACGGCTCCTAGCCAAGGACACTGGGTATTGTGGAGGGCTCCTAGCCAAGGACACTGGGTATTGGGTACGGCTCCTAGCCAAGGACACTGGGTCTTGGGTATGGCTCCTAGCCAAGGACAATGGGTATTGGGTATGGCTGCTAGCCAAGGACATTGTGTCTTGTGTACGGCTCCTAGCCAAGGACACTGTGTCTTGTGTACGGCTCCTAGCCAAGGACACTGGGTATTGTGGAGGGCTCCTAGCCAAGGACACTGGGTCAGGTGTACAGCTCCTAGCCAAGGACACTGGGTATTGGGTATGGCTCCTAGCCAAGGACACTGGGTCTAGTGTACGGCTCCTAGCCAAGGACACTTGGTCTTGTGGAGGGCTCCTAGCCAAGGACACTAGGTCTTGTGGAGGGCTCCTAGCCAAGGACACTGGGTCTTGGGTACGGCTCCTAGCCAAGGACCCTGGGTTTTGGGTATGGCTCCTAGCCAAGAACACTGGGTCTTGGGTATGGCTCCCAGCCAAGGACATTGGGTCTAGTGTACGGCCCCTAGCCAAAGACACTGGGTCTTGTGGAGGGCTCCTAGCCAAGGACACTAGGTCTTGAGTACGGCTCCTTGCCAAGGACACTGGGTCTTGTGTATGGCTTCTAGCCAAGGACACTGGGTCTTGGGTAGAGCTCCTAGCCAAGGACACTGGGTCTTGGGTATGGCTCCTAGCCAAGGACACTGGATTTTGGGTACGGCTCCTAGCCAAGGACACTGGGTCTTGGGTATGGCTCCTAGCCAAGGACACTGGGTTTTGTTTGGTCTTTCGTACAAGATTTAGTGATCTTGTTGACAGAACAGTTGTTCCTGTTAGTGGTTATAAGGGCCTTCTCCAGGAAGGCCTAGCCAAGGACACTGGGTCTTGGGTATGGCTCCTAGCCAAGGACACTGGGTTTTGTTTGGTCTTTCGTACAAGATTTAGTGATCTTGTTGACAGAACAGTTGTTCCTGTTAGTGGTTATAAGGGCCTTCTCCAGGAAGGCCTGTTAGACATTTTCTCTGGTTCTGTGCTAGAGGTGAATTCATTTGGATTAATCTACAAATTACCTGAAGTCAAAGACCATGTCTGTACTGGACACTGACCTGCCTGTCTTCTCTCTCTCTCTCTCGAGATGAGTTCTGGTTCTCTGACGGCTCGCTGGCTGACAGGTCAAAGTTCAACGACCCTGGTCTCATGCCCCTCCCTGACCCTGCCTCCGGACTCGACTGGTCACACCTGGTGGACGCTGCACGCACTTTTGAAGGTAAGAAACAGGGGAGTGTGTGTGTCGTGTGTGTATGTACATTAGCGTCTGTGTGATCATGAGCATATGTGTTGCTGCCACTGTTTGATATTGTAACTGCTTTGTGTTAGTCGTTCTCCTCTCTCCATCCCACTACACTTCCAATCTGCTGCTTTGGGTTAGTCGTTCTCCTCTCTCCATCCCACTACACTTCCAATCTGCTGCTTTGGGTTAGTCCTTCTCCTCTCTCCATCTCACCACACTTCCAATATGCTGCTTTGGGTTAGTCTCTCTCCTCTCTCCTTCCCACTACACTTCCAATCTGCTGCTTTGGGTTAGTCCTTCTCCTCTCTCCATCCCACTACACTTCCAATCTGCTGCTTTGGGTTAGTCTCGCTCCTCTCTCCTTCCAACTACACTTCCAATCTGCTGCTTTGGGTTAGTCCTTCTCCTCTCTCCATCCCACTACACTTCCAATCTGTTGCTTTGGGTTAGTCTCGCTCCTCTCTCCTTCCAACTACACTTCCAATCTGCTGCTTTGGGTTAGTCCTTCTCCTCTCTCCATCCCACTACACTTCCAATCTGTTGCTTTGGGTTAGTCCTTCTCCTCTCTCCATCCCACTACACTTCTAATCTGCTGCTTTGGGTTAGTCTCGCTCCTCTCTCCTTCCCACTACACTTCCAATCTGCTGCTTTGGGTTAGTCCTTCTCCTCTCTCCATCCCACTACACTTCCAATCTGTTGCTTTGGGTTAGTCCTTCTCCTCTCTCCATCCCACTACACTTCCAATCTGCTGCTTTGGGTTAGTCTCTCTAACTACTGTAGATCCTCTAACTACCGTAGAATCTCTAAATTCTGTAGAATCTCTAACTACTGTAGAAGATCTAACTACTGTAGAATCTCTTACTACCTTAGAAGCTCTAACTACTGTAGAATATCTAATATCTAGCCAAGCTGTCTCTCTCTCTGTAGCCTATAGCCAAGCTGTCTCTCTCTGTAGCTTCTAGCCAAGCTGTCTCTCTCTGTAGTCTCTAGCCAAGCTGTCTCTCTCTGTCTCTCTCTGTAGCTTCTAGCCAAGCTGTCTCTCTCTGTCTCTCTCTGTAGCCTCTAGCCTAGCTGTCTCTCTCTGTCTCTCTCTGTAGCTTCTAGCTAAGCTGTCTCTGTCTCTCTCTCTGTGGCCTCCAGCCAAGCTGTCTCTCTCTGTTTCTCTCTGTAGCCTCTAGCCAAGCTGTCTCTCTCTGTATCCTCTAGCCAAGCTGTCTCTCTCTTTCTCTCTATAGCTTCTAGCCAAGATGTCTCTCTCTGTCTCTCTCTGTAACCTCTAGCCAAGCTGTCTCTCTCTGTCTCTCTCTATAGCTTCTAGCCAAGATGTCTCTCTCTCTCTCTGTAGCCTCTAGCCAAGTGGCCTCTCTCTGTCTCTCTCTGTAACCTCTAGCCAAGCGGCCTCTCTCTGTCTCTCTCTGTAGCCAATAGCCAAGCTGTCTCTCTCTGTCTCTCTCTCCCTCTTTTTAGTATCCTCCTCTATTCAATACTCTGATATCTCTTTGCGTCTCCCTCTCTTTAATGTCCTTCTCTATTCAATACTCTGCCATCTCTTTGTGTCTCCCTCTCTTCAATACTCTCTCACAGAAACAGTCTCTCTAGTCTACTCAGGCGATTCTGTTGTTTGATTGCCGTCCAGGAAAATGGAACATGTAAATGCCTGAAAAAGAATCTGCTTTTCAAAGCAGCCTTTCTGTTATGTGTGTGCCAGACTCAGTCAATGGTTCCATCCCAAATGGTACCCTAGTCCCTACATGCCCTGGTCAACAGCAGTGTACTATATAGGGAATAGGGTGCCATTGGGGACACATTTCAGCCTCTGTCTCTGCTTTCGTGGAACTGTTTTGTTTCATCTTTGTGAAGCAGCCTGTGAACACGGAGGGAAACCTTCCATTCATATGGGAATAAGAGACTGCTCTCCCTAACCTTCTGTAACCCTCTAAGCCTGATCCAAACAGCTAACACAGGGGCTTGTTTCTGAACTGACACCGTGTCCACTATACAGAGCCCTATGGGTCCTGGTTAACAGTAGTCCACTATATAGAGCCCTATGGGTCCTGGTTAACAGTAGTCCACTATATAGAGCCCTATGGGTCCTGGTTAACAGTAGTCCACTATATAGAGCCCTATGGGTCCTGGTTAACAGTAGTCCACTATATAGAGCCCTATGGGTCCTGGTTAACAGTAGTCCACTATATAGAGCCCTATGGGTCCTGGTTAACAGTAGTCCACTACATAGAGCCCTATGGGTCCTGGTCAACAGTAGTCCACTATATAGAGCCCTATGGGTCCTGGTCAACAGTAGTCCACTATATAGAGCCCTATGGGTCCTGGTCAACAGTAGTCCACTATATAGAGCCCTATGGGTCCTGGTCAACAGTAGTCCACTATATAGAGCCGTATGGGTCCTGGTCAACAGTAGTCCACTATATAGAGCCCTATGGGTCCTGGTCAATAGTAGTCCACTACATAGAGCCCTATGGGTCCTGGTCAACAGTAGTCCACTATATAGAGCCTTATGGGTCCTGGTCAACAGTAGTCCACTATATAGAGCCCTATGGGTCCTGGTCAACAGTAGTCCACTATATAGATCCCTATTGGTCCTGGTCAACAGTAGTCCACTATATAGAGCCCTATGGGTCCTGGTCAATAGTAGTTCACTACATAGAGCCCAATGGGTCCTGGTCAACAGTGGTCCACTATATAGAGCCCTATGGGTCCTGGTTAACAGTAGTCCACTATATAGAGCCCTATGGGTCCTGGTCAACAGTAGTCCACTATATAGACAATAGGTTGCCATTTCAGACACACTCAGTGTTACAGACAAGGGCTTTTGTCTCAGAGATTTGGTCTGATTTGAGTGTACATTTCTGGAATATTCTCCTTAAAGCAGTAATCAGCAGTTGAAACAATTCCAAACCCTACGCCCACCCCTGTTTCAGTAAACAGCTGAGGGATGGAGCTGGAGAAATGTAACCACTCTCCTAGACAGAGCCAAGGATTCAATGACTGGCCATCCATGATATCACAATGCTAGTTTTAAACATGTTTTGAGGATATGCAGTGTTGTTTACAATTACAATGTTTTACAAACAATAGAGTAACCAAGCTTCTATTTTGGGTTCTGATGGAGTGTGAATGTTAAACTAAGCTCCTCAGGCGTTTACAAGTTATATCATTCAACAATCAATGGGTATATTTCATTAATACACAAGTCCAAAAATGGATGAAGAAACGGCAGATTTCCTGTTTAATCTGCTTCTATTAATTATGCAGATGCCTTGATGTGGAGTTTCCTACTGGAGGGAGGATGAGAGGGGGAGGACAGGGACAGAGAGGAGAGGAGAGGAGAGGAGAGGAGAGGAGAGGAGAGGAGAGGAGAGGAGAGGTCCTTATATATTGGGTTAGGGAGAGGAGAGGAGAGGTCCTTGTATTTTGGGTTAGGGAGAGGAGAGGTCCTTGTATATTGGGTTAGGGAGAGGAGAGGAGAGGTCCTTGTATTTTGGGTTAGGGAGAGGAGAGGAGAGGAGAGGAGAGGAGAGGAGAGGAGAGGAGAGGAGAGGAGAGGAGAGGAGAGGGGCAGGAGAAGAGAGGTACTTGTATATTGGGTTAGGGAGAGGAGAGATCATTGTATATTGGGTTAGGGAGAGGAGAGCAGAGGTCCTTGTATTTTGGGTTAGGGAGAGGAGAGGAGAGGTCCTTGTATATTGGGTTAGTGAAAGGAGAGATCCTTGTATATTGGGCTAGGGAGAGGAGAGGTCCTTGTATATTGGGTTAGGGAGATGAGAGGTCCTTGTATATTGGGTTAGGGAGTGGAGAGGAGAGGTCCTTGTATTTTAGGTTAGGGAGGGTTTTTCTTTTAATTTGTTTTCTGTAGCTTTATATAATAAAACCAAAATTACTTAATTAAAGTAATCGATATAATAAAACCCAACTTACTTAAAATAATCAATATAATAAAACCCAACTTACTTAAAGTAATCAATATAATAATTGAACTGTCTTTATGGTTATATATTGTTGATTGGAGTTTGTTATAGATGCATGCTAACATTAAACACAGTTATGATTGAGCCTGTTTCCTGCTTGCTGTGTGTCCCAGACCAGCGGGTGGCGTCTTTCTGCACCATGACCGACATGCAGAGGGCCGAGGCGCTCCAAATCTCACAGGAACTGACCAGACGTGTGGCTGCAGCTGAGGGGGCCGCCCTAGAGGCAGGGTGAGAACCTAATCACTAGTAGTATACATATCAAACCATAATATACCATACCATAGTAAAACATACTACACTATACTATACTATACCATACTATACTACACCATGCCATAGTAAAGCATGATACACCATACCATACCATACTATACCACAATATACTATACCATACTACACCATACTATACCACATCATGCCATAGTATACTATACTATACCATACTATACTATACTACACCATGCCATAGTATACCATAATACACTACACTATACATACTGTACTATATCATACTACACCATAATATACTATACCATACCATACTATACTACACCGTGCCATAGTAAACCATACTATACTATTCTATACAATACTATACCATACTATCCTATACCACACTATACCATACCATACTACACCATGCCATAGTATACCATAATATACTATGCAATACCATACAATATTACACCATGCCATAGTAAACCATAATATACCATACCATACTATACCACAATATACTATACTATACCATACTACACCATACTATACTATACCACATCATGCCATAGTATACTACACTATACCATACTGCACTATACTACACCGTGCCATAGTATAACATAATATACTACACTATACCATACTATGCTATACCATACCATACTACACCATGCATAGTAAACCATACTATACTGTACGATGCTATACTATGATATATTATACTATACCTTACTATACTACACCATGCCATGGTAAACCATACTACACCATACTATACTATACTATACTATACTATACCATGCTATACCATACTACACCATGCCATAGTATACCATAATACACTATACAATACCATACTATACTACACCATGCCATAGTAAACCATAATATACTATACCATACTATACTACACCATGCCATAGTAAACCATAATATACCATACCATACTATACCATAACCTACCATACCATACCATACCATACTATACTCCACTATACCATACTATACCATAGTAAACCATTATATACTATATCATACCATACTATACTACACCATGCCATAGTAAACCATAATATACTATACCATAGTAAACCATAATATACTATACCATACCAAACCATACTATACCATCCTATACTAAACTATACCATAGTAAACAATTATATACTATATCATACCATACTATACCACACCATGCCATAGTAAACCATAATATACTATACCATACCCTACCATACTATACTATACCATACTAAACCACACTATACTATACCATACCATACTATACCATACTATACTACACCATGCCATAGTAAACCATACTATACTATTCTATACAATACTATACCATACTATCCTATACCACACTATACCATACCATACTACACCATGCCATAGTATACCATAATATACTATGCAATACCATACTATATTACACCATGCCATAGTAAACCATAATATACCATACCATACCATACTATACCACAATATACTATACTATACCATACTACACCATACTATACTATACCACATCATGCCATAGTATACTACACTATACCATACTGTGCTATACCATACCATACTACACCATGCATAGTAAACCATACTATACTGTGCTATGCTATACTATGATATATTATACTATACCTTACTATACTACACCATGCCATGGTAAACCATACTACACCATACTATACTATACTATACTATACCATGCTATACCATACTACACCATGCCATGGTAAACCATACTACACCATACTATACTATACTACACCATGCCATAGTAAACCATAATATACCATACCATACTATACTACACCATGCCATAGTAAACCATAATATACCATACCATACCATACTATACCATAACCTACCATACCATACCATACCATACAATACTTCACTATACCATACTATACTATACCATAGTAAACCATCATATACTATATCACACCATACTATACTACACCATGCCATAGTAAACCATAATATACTATACTATACCACACCATGCCATAGTAAACCATAATATACTATACCATACCCTACCATACTGTACTATACCATACTAAACCATACTATACTATACCATACCATACTATACCATACTATACTACACCATGCCATAGTAAACCATACTATACTATACTATACTATACCATGCCATAGTAAACCATAATATACTATACTATACTACACCATGTCATAGTAAACCATAATATACTATACTACACCATGCCATAGTAAACCATAATATACCATACCATACTATACTATAACCTACCATATCATACTATTCCATACTACACGGCATCATACTATTCCATACCATACTATACCATATCATACTATGCAATAACATACTATACCATACTATGTCATACTGTAATATACTATTCTATACTATGCTATACCATGTTATACTATACCATACTACACTGCATCATACCGCACTATACTACACTGTACTATACTATACCATATTATATTGTACTACACTATACTATTCTACACTATGCTATACCATGCTATACTATACCACACTACACCGCATCATACCGTACTATACTACACCATACTGTACCATACTATACTGTACCATACTATATTATACCATACTAAACGATTCCATAACATACTATACCATACTATACAATACTATACTATAGTATACCATACCATGTCATGTCATACTATACTTTACTATACTATACCATACCACACTATACCATACCATGTCATGTCATACTATGCTATACCATACCATACATTACCATACCCCATCACCCTATACAATACCGTACCAGACCATACCATACCATACCACATCACACTATACTATACTATACCTTACCATACTATACTATACCATACCATACCATGCTATACCAGACTATACCATGCCATACCACACCACATCACACCATACTATACCACATCACACCATACTATACCACATCACACTATACTATACCACATCACACCATACTATACCACATCACACCATACTATACCACATCACACTATACTATACCACATCACACTATACTGTACCACATCACACCATACTATACCACATCACACTATAATATACCACATCACACTATACTGTACCACATCACACCATACTATACCACATCACACTATACTATACCTCATCACACCATACTATACCGCATCACACCATACTATACCACATCACAGCACATCACACCATACTATACCATACTATAGTATACCACATCACACCATACTATCCTATACTATATTATACCACATCACACCATACTATACTATATTATACCACATCACACCATACTATACTAAACTATATTATACCACATCACACCATACTATACTATACTATACTATACCACATCACACCATACTATACTATACTATACTATACCACATCACAGCACATCACACTATACCACATCACAGCACATCACACCATACTATACCATACTATATTATACCACATCACACCATACTATACTATACTATATTATACCACATCACACCATACTATACTATACTATACCACATCACACCATACTATACCACATCACACTATACTATACCATACTATATTATACCACATCACACCATACTATACTATACTATATTATACCACATCACATCATACTATACTATACTATATTATACCACATCACACCATACTATACTATACTATATTATACAACATCACACCATACTATACTATATTATACCACATCACACCATACTATACGATACTATATTATACCACATCACACCATACTATACCATACCATATTATATTATACCACATCACACCATACTATACCATCACACCATATAGACATAAATTACAGCTGAGGGGAGCGCTCTAAAGGCAAGGTAGGAGCTGGCATATCGCCACCTCAACAACCTAATCATCATGAATGCAAATACCTTATAGGCTAGTATGTGTCTTTTACAACCAATATAAAATCTCTCTTTATGTGTTTGTCCAGGAACAGCTCTCCCTCCACTCTGACTGGTAAAGTCAACCAACTGGAGGTGATCCTGAGACAACTGCAGTATGACCTCAGAAAGGTACGGCACTCTCTTCACTTCTTGGTCTTCGAAGAAAATTCTTCTCTCTTCCCACGCCTCCAGACACAATGGCCCTCAAAGGAAAATGTGTTGGCAACTATATTTTTAGGCTTCCGAGTGGCGCAGCGGTCTAAGGCACTGCATCTCAGTGCTAGAGGCATTACTACAGACCCTGGATCGATCCCGGGCTGTATCACAACCGGCCATGATCGTGAGAATTAGTTCTTAAGTACGGTGTAATGGTGTGGTGTAATGGTATAATGGTATAGTGTAATGGTGTAATTGTATGGTGTAATGGTGAAATGGTATGGTGTAATGGTGTAATAGTATGGTGAAATGGTGTAATGATGTAATGATATAGTTTAATTGTGTATTGGTATGATATGGTGCAATGGTATAGTGGTATGCTGGTATGGTGTACTATTATGGTGTAATGGTATTGTGTATTGGTGTAATGGTTTGATGTAATGGTATAATGGTAAGGTGTAACATTGTAATGGTAATGCTGGTAATGGTGCAATTGTACGGTGTCATGGTGTAATGGTATAATGGTATGGTGTAATGGTGTGATGATATTGTGAAATGGTGTGGTGTAATGGTATAATGGTATGGTATAATAGCACAGTGTAATGGTATGGTGTAATGGTATGGTTTAATTGTGTAATGGTGTAATAGTATGGTGAAATGGTATGGTGTAATGCTACAGTGCAATGGTATGGTGTAATTGTATAATGGTATAATGCCATGGTGTAATGGTATGGTTTAATTGTGTAATGGTGTAATAGTATGGTGTAATGGTATGGTGTAATGGTATGGTGTAATGGCATGGTGTAATGGTATGGTTTAATTGTGTAATGGTGTAATAGTATGGTGTAATTGTATGGTGTAATGCTACAGTGTAATGGTGTGATGGTTTGGAGTAATGGCATGGTGTAATGGTATGGTGTAATGGTGTATTGATATGGTGTAATGGTGTAATGGTGTATTGATATGGTGTAATGGTGTAATGGTGTATTGATATGGTGTAATTGTCACGAGTGGAATGAACCGTTTAAGGAGTGAGTCAAGCACAGGAGACTGAGGTCCGTTGGAACAAACTTAATTTAATAATCCAATGGCAAGATCCATATATGGCTGAGAGCATAACAGTCAAAAATGACTTAAACGAAGCTCCGCTCAAAAGGCAGACGGGGCGCAGCCCGGCAATCCTAATGCCTATACAATAAAAGTAACACCACACGTAACAAAGAACAATCCCGCACGAATCCTAGCTAAACCCAGACAGACTAAATACCCCCCACTAATGACAAACACAAAACAGGTGCAATCACAAAACAGACATAACTAACAGACACTGAAACACAGATCGGTGGCAGCTAGTAGGCCGGCGACGACGACCGCCGTGCGCCGCTTGACCGAGGAGAGGCGCCACCTTCTGTGGATGTTGTGACAGTAATGGTGTAATGGTGTATTGATATGGTGTAATGATATAATGATGTAATGGTGTAATGATTTGGTATAATGGCATGGTGTAATGGTATAACGGTGTGGTGTAATGGTGTAATTGTACGGTGTTATGGTATAATGGTATGGTGTGACAAACCATACCATACACAAAACACAAAACAGGTGCAATCACAAAACAGACATAACTAACAGACACTGAAACACAGATCGATGGCAGCTAGTAGGCCGGCGACGACGACCGCCGAGCGCCGCTCGACCGAGGAGAGGCGCCACCTTCTGTGGATGTTGTGACAGTACCCCTCCCCTGACGCGCGGGTCCCGCAGCGCGCCGACACCGGCCTCGGGGACGACCCGGAGGGCGAGGCGCTGGGCGATCCGGGCGGAGGTTGTGGAAATTCCGCAACATGGCTGGATCCAGAATGTCCCTCGCCGGGACCCAGCACCTCTCCTCCGGACCGTACCCCTCCCAGTCCACGAGGTACTGTAGGCCCCCCACCCGACGTCGGGAGTCCAAGATGGCCCGGACTGTGTACGCCGGGGCCCCTCCGATGTCCAGGGGGGGCGGGGGGACCTCCCGCACCTCAGCGTCCTGCAGCGGACCAGCTACCACCGGCCTGAGGAGAGACACATGAAACGAGGGGTTAATACGGTAATATGTAGGAAGTTGTAACCTATAACACACCTCGTTTATTCTCCTCAGGACTTTGAATGGCCCCACAAATCGCGGACCCAGCTTCCGGCAGGGCAGGCGGAGGGGCAGGTTCCGGGTCGAGAGCCAGACTCTATCCCCTGGGTTAAACACCGGGGCCTCACTGCGGTGGCGGTCAGCGCTCTCCTTGTGTCGTTCTCCAGCCTTCTTTATACACTCCTGGACCGCATTCCAGGTCTCCCTAGAGCGCTTGACCCATTCCTCCACCGCAGGAGCCTCTGTCTGGCTCTGTTGCCATGGCACCAGGACCGGCTGATACCCCAACACGACCTGGAAGGATGACAGGTTAGTAGAGGAGTGGCGCTGAGAGTTCTGGGCCATCTCGGCCCAGGGTACGAACCGCGCCCACTCCCCTGGCCGGTCCTGGCAATATGACCGCAGAAACCTGCCCACATCCTGGTTAATGCGCTCTACCTGCCCATTACTCTCGGGGTGGAAACCCGAGGTCAGGCTGACCGAGACCCCCAGCCTCTCCATAAACGACTTCCACACCCTGGACGTGAACTGGGGACCCCGATCAGATACGATGTCCTCGGGCACCCCGTAGTGCCGGAAGACGTGGGTGAATAGGGCCTCCGCGGTCTGTAGGGCCGTAGGAAGACCGGGCAACGGAAGCAGACGGCAGGACTTCGAGAACCGATCCACAACAACCAGGATCGTAGTATTTCCCTGAGATGGCGGGAGATCCGTAAGGAAATCCACCGAGAGGTGAGACCATGGTCGCTGTGGAACGGGGAGGGGCAGTAATTTCCCTCGAGGCAGGTGCCTAGGAGCCTTGCACTGGGCGCACACCGAACAGGAAGAGACATAGTGTCTTACATCCTCTACCAAGGTGGGCCACCAGTACTTCCCCCTCAGGCCTCGCACTGTCCGTTCCACCCCAGGGTGACCCGAGGAGGGTAGAGTGTGGGCCCATCGGATCAAGCGATCGCGAACACCCAGCGGAACGAACTTCCGACCCGCGGGACATTGAGGTGGAGTGGGTTTGAACCGACCCGCCCGCTCGATGTCCGCATCCACCTCCCACACCACCGGTGCCACCAGACAGGAAGCAGGGAGTATGGGAGTGGGATCGATGGTCCGCTCCTCGGTGTCGTAGAGACGTGACAGTGCGTTGGCCTTCCGGTTCCGAGAACCCGGAATGTACGAAAGGGTGAACTGAAACCTCATAAAGAACATGGCCCACCTGGCTTGACGAGGATTAAGTCTCCTCGCTGCCCGGATGTACTCCAGGTTACGGTGGTCGGTCCAGATGAGAAAAGGGTGACGTGCCCCCTCAAGCCAATGTCTCCACACTGTCAAAGCCTTGACCACAGCTAACAACTCCCTGTCCCCCACATCATAGTTGCGCTCCGCCGGGCTCAGCTTCTTAGAAAAGAATGCGCAGGGGCGGAGCTTCGGAGGAGCGCCCGAACGCTGCGAAAGCACAGCTCCCACCCCAGCCTCGGACGCGTCCACCTCCACTATGAATGGCAAAGAGGGATCCGGATGCGCCAGCACCGGAGCATTGGTAAACAGAACCTTCAGACGACGGAATGCTCTGTCCGCCTCTGCCGACCACCGCAATTGCACCGGACCCCCCTTCATCAGTGAGGTAATGGGAGCTGCCACCTGGCCAAAACCCCGGATAAACCTCCGGTAATAATTGGCGAACCCCAAGAACCGCTGCACCTCCTTTACAGTGGTAGGGGTCGGCCAATTACGCACAGCCGTAACGCGGTCATCTTCCATCACCACCCCTGTGGTGGAAATGCGATATCCCAGAAAAGAAACGGCTTGTTGGAAGAACTCACATTTCTCAGCCTTGACGTATAGGTCATGCTCCAGCAGCCGCCCAAGCACTTTACGCACCAGAGCCACATGCGCGGCGCGAGTGGCGGAGTAGATCAGGATGTCATCGATGTACACCACCACCCCCTGCCCAAGCATGTCCCTGAGAACCTCGTCCACAAAGGATTGGAAGACAGCGGGAGCATTCTTTAACCCATACGGCATGACGAGGTACTCATAATGGCCAGATGTGGTACTAAATGCGGTCTTCCACTCGTCTCCATCTCGGATACGCACCAGGTTATACGCGCTCCTGAGATCTAGTTTGGTGAAAAAGCGCGCCCCGTGAAATGACTCCACGGCCGTAGCAATGAGAGGTAGTGGGTAACTGAACCCCACTGTGATAGAATTTAGACCTCTATAATCAATGCACGGGCGCAGGCCTCCCCCCTTCTTCTTCACAAAAAAGAAACTCGAGGAGACGGGTGATTTAGATGGCCGAATGTATCCCTGTCTCAAGGATTCAGTGACGTATGTCTCCATAGCCACTGTCTCCTCCTGCGACAGAGGATACACGTGACTTTTAGGAAGGGCCGCGCCAGCCTGGAGGTTTATCACACAATCCCCCTGTCGATGGGGTGGTAATTGAGTCGCCTTCGTTTTACTGAAGGCGATAGCCAAATCGGCATATTCAGAGGGGATGTGTACAGTGGAGACTTGGTCTGGACTCTCCACCGTGGTTGCACCGATGGAAACTCCTATACACCTACCTGAGCACTCCCTCGACCACCCCTTAAGAGCCCTCTGCCCCCATGAAATCTGAGGATTGTGAGAGGCTAGCCAGGGAAGTCCCAGCACCACCGGAAATGCCGGGGAATCAATAAGAAACAGGCTGATACGTTCCTCATGACCCCCCTGCGTTACCATGACCAGTGGCACTGTTACCTCCCTCACTTGGCCAGACCCTAGTGGTCGACTATCTAAAGCGTGCACGGAGAAGGGTTGGTCCAGTTTAACCAGGGGAATCCCTAACTTATCAGCAACACTTCGGTCCATAAAACTCCCAGCTGCGCCTGATGGACAAATCAATCAACTGGTCCAGAGTGGTGGTATGGTCCCGGCAAGCCAGCTCCCGGCGGACGTCCTCACGTAGACTACACCTGTAGTGGTTAATCAGGGCCCGCTCATTCCACCCCGATCTGGCGGCTAGAGTCCGGAACTCCAGAGCAAAGTCCTGAGCACTCCTCGTCTCCTGCCTCAGATGAAATAATCGCTCGCCCGCCGCCTTGCCCTCCGGGGGATGATCGAATACCGCCCGGAAGCGGCGAGCGAACTCTGGGTAGTTGTCCTTCACTGAGTCTGGGCCCTCCAAGACGGCGTTGGCCCATTCCAGGGCTCTACCCGTGAGGCACGAGACGAGGACGCTCACCCTCTCTTCATCGGAGGGATAGGGCCGGACGGTCGCCAGGTACAGGTCCAACTGGAGCAAAAACCCCTTGCACCCAGCGGCCGTCCCATCGAACTCCCTGGGAGCCATGATCCGTATCCCGCTTGTACTGGGTTCGGTTGGATTCGGTAGGGGCGCAGGGTGATGACTTGGTCCTGGTGGGGGTGATGGAGCGACTCGCTCCCAGCTCTCCAATCGGGTCAGCACCTGGTCCATGGCCGTGCCCAGTCGCTGGAGGAGGCGGGCATGTTGGGAGACTTGTTCCTCCATTGAAAATGTTTCTGTCCCTGCTGACTCCATAAATTGGTGCGGGATTCTGTCACGAGCGGAATGAACCGTTTAAGGAGTGAGTCAAGCGCAGGAGACTGAGGTCCGTTGGAACAAACTTAATTTAATAATCCAATGGCAAGATCCATATATGGCTGAGAGCATAACAGTCAAAAATGACTTAAACGAAGCTCCGCTCAAAAGGCAGACGGGGCGCAGCCCGGCAATCCTAATGCCTATACAATAAAAGTAACACCACACGTAACAAAGAACAATCCCGCACGAATCCTAGCTAAACCCAGACAGACTAAATACCCCCCACTAATGACAAACACAAAACAGGTGCAATCACAAAACAGACATAACTAACAGACACTGAAACACAGATCGGTGGCAGCTAGTAGGCCGGCGACGACGACCGCCGTGCGCCGCTCGACCGAGGAGAGGCGCCACCTTCTGTGGATGTTGTGACAGTAATGGTGTAATGGTGTATTGATATGGTGTAATGATATAATGATGTAATGGTGTAATGATTTGGTATAATGGCATGGTGTAATGGTATAACGGTGTGGTGTAATGGTGTAATTGTACGGTGTAATGGTATAATGGTATGGTGTAATGGTATGGTGTAATGATTTGGTGTAATGGTATAATGGTATGGTGTAATAATGTAATGATATGGTGTAATGGTATAACGGTGTGGTGTAATGGTGTAATTGTACGGTGTAATGGTATAATGGTATGGTGTAATGGTGTAATGTAATGATATGGTGTAATGGTATAACAGTATGGTGTAATGGTGTAATGTTATAATGGTATGGTGTAATGGTGTAATTGTATGGTGTAATGGTGTAATTGTACAGTGTAATGGTGAAATGGTATGGTATAATGGTGTGGTGTAATGGTATAATGGTATGCTGTAATGGTGTAATAGTATGGTGAAATGGTGTGATGGTGTAAAATATGGTTCTAATGGTATGGTTCAGTGGTATAATGTTAATGTGTATTGAAATGGTGTAACGGTATGGTGTAATGGTGTAACGGTATGGTGTAATGGTATAATGGTTTAATGGTATGGTTTAATGTTTATGTACGGTGTAATGGTATAATGGTATAGTTTAATGGTGTGGTGTAATGGTGTAATGGAATGGTACGGTGTAATGGTATAATGGTATGGTTTAATGGTGTAGCTGTATGGTGTATAGGTTTAATGGCATAACATATGGTGTAATGTAATGGTATGCTGTAATGGTATAATGGTGTGGTGTAATGGTATGGTGTATTGGTGTGATGTAATGGTGTGGTGTAATGGTGTAATGGTATGGCTTAATGGTGTAATGGTGTGGTGTAATGGTATGGTGTAATGGTGTAATGGTATGGTGTAATGGAATGGTATGGTGTAATGGTATAATGGTATGGTTTAAGGGTGTAACGGTATGGTGTATAGGTTTAATGGCATAACGTATGGTGTAATGGTGTAATGGTATGGTGTAATGGAATGGTGTAATGGTGTGGTGTAATGGTATGGTGTAATGGTATGGTGTAATGGTGTAATGGTATGGTGTAATGGTGTAATGGTGGGGTGTAATGGTATAGTGTAATGGTGTAATGGTGTAATGGTATGGTGTTATGGTATGGTGTAATGGTGTAATGGTATGGTGTAATGGTGCAATGTAATGGTGTAATGGTATGGTGTAATGGTATGGTGTAATGGTGTAATGGTGTAATGGTATGGTGTAATGGTATAGTATAATTGTATAAGGGTCTCTTTTCTCAATCACTACCTAGCCAACCTCTCTTCCTTCCTTTCCTTTTTGTGTCTTGGCTCTCCACTCCCTTATTAACCCTGGGAAGAATACAGGAAACCCATATACACTACAGCTGGCTGAGTGCTGCCTGATTGTAGAAGCGAATGTCCCCTTTTTAAGTTGGTTAGATAAAAGTCACGTAGCTACTCGTCTGATAAGCCAAGAACAACATGGTGTGTTTGTGATTTTACAGCTATTTGTGAACCCATACCTTTCGCCAAGTGAGTGATACGAGACCGTTAGCCTCCATCTGAAATGGCATCCATTTCAGACAAAACCTGAATGCTGAGTGTTGATCTCCTCCTCAGGAGCAGGAGGACCAGGAGGTGTTACTGCAGGTTGAGGTTAGGGTTTGGGTCAGGGGTTAGAGGTCAGTGTTAATATGATATGTTCTCTCTCTCTCTCTACCAGGAGAAGGAGGACAAGGTGTTGCTGCAGGTAGAGGTGCAGCACCTGAGACAAGACAACATGAGACTACAGGAGGAGAGTCAGACATCAGCCGCTCAACTCAGGAAGTTTACTGAATGGTTCTTCCACACTATCGACAAGAAACCCTGAAACTGTACTGGAGAACTAATGCCCCTGGGGAACAAGGAAACTTTACTACCCCAGGGGGCAACTGAACTCTGATGACTACTGCCATACTACTGCACTGAGAGATACCTACTGCCCAAGGAGCAATGGAACCCTTTACTGCCCTGTGGGGGCAACTAGACTTCTCGAATGCCACATGGACAGACAATTTCTACCCTGTGCTGTGTGGGAGAGCCTGTCTTGGGGAACCCCTTTGTCCCTTGGGGAACCCCTCTGTCCCTTGGGGATCCCCTCTGTCCCCTGGGGAACCCCTCTGTCCCCTGGGGAACCCCTCTGTCCTGGGGAACCCCTCTGTTCCCTGGGGAACCCCTCCTGTCCTGGGGGACCCCTCTGTCCTGGGGAACCCCTCTGTTCCCTGGGGAACCCCTCCTGTCCTGGGGGACCCCTCTGTCCTGGGGAACCCCTCTGTCCTGGGGAACCCCTCTGTGCCCTGGGGAACCCCTCTGTGGCCTGGGGAACCACTCCTGTCCTAAGGGGACCCTTCCTGTCCTGGGGGACCCCTCTGTCCTGGGGAACCCCTCTGTTCCCTGGGGGACCCCTCTGTCCTGGGGGACCCCTCTGTCCTGGGGAACCCCTCTGTCCTGGGGAACCCCTCTGTCCGGGGGAACCCCTCTGTCCGGGGGAACGCCTCTGTGTCCTGGGGGACCCCTCTGTCCGGGGGAACCCCTCTGTGTCCTGGGGGACCCCTCTGTCCTGGGGAACCCCTCTGTCCTGGGGAACCCCTCAAGAGGAATCAACTTAATGTCTGCTAATCTGCACCAGGAGGCACCATGAGGAATCAACTTAATGTCTGCTCCTTTATCTGCACCACGAGGCACCAAGAGGAATCAACTTAATGTCTGCTATCTGCACCAACCATGTGGCAGACCTGGACTGTAAAGGCACAGTGGGATAAAAAAAAAAATGAAAATGAATGTAGCTCAACTGACCTGAGAAGTATTTTTTACTGTCTGTTTCCTCAACGTTCCTAAAGTCACAAACACTTAGAAGCCGACCTGATGTTTGATCCAAACTCTTTGATTTTTAATACTTTTGTTTCATCTTTATGTTCTTCACTGTTGTAATATAGAATCACATAGGGGGGCAGTAGGTTTGATGTTAAAAGGTGCTCTCCTCCTCTCACGTGTTGTCGCTGTCGGATGAAAACTTCTTATCTCCACAACAGAACATTTTCAGGAAATGGGAAAAACTGCCATATTTTCCCATTAACAATTAACGAAACCTCCAAAGTTTAAAACATGTATAATTTTTCTTGTCCTAGAGTCATGAAGTGTTCAGAGTACATTGCGGGGAGTTACTGCTTTCAATTTCTGTAAACAAATAAAAATAAATACTAAATACTAAACGGTAAAATTGCAAAAATTGAGTTAGAAGGTTTTCATTCGACAGCATTTCTAAAAACCTATCTATCGCTAGTCTGTTTATATGCCGCTGTCACCACGTCTTAGCAATAACAAAGTAGTTGTTATTATAAAAGTGTGTTTTTAAAAGTTAGCAGCACAAATGTAAGCAGTTCCTGTGGGGAGAATGACGGTTGTATTTGACATGTATTGATATCCTACAAGAGACTGTGCCTGTCGGTCTATATAGGTGTAGAATAGTATGGGTCCTTTCTCTTTGCTTTCGTTGTTACTACTCTTAAACACATGCCTTGTCCATGGATCGCTCAGTTGATACACAAACCTGGGCTGCATACCACAAGGCACACTATTCCCTACATAGTGTGCTACTTTTGGTCAAGATTAGGTCAAAAGTAGTGCACTACAAACTAGGAATAGGGTGCCATTTGTGATGCAGATCCGTAATGCGTTATAATCACAGTAGCAATCTGGGCCCATAGGGCTCTGGTCTAAAGTAGTGCACTATATAGGGTGCCATGTAGGATACAGCCAATCACACTCACAATGTCAAAATGTCTTTCTCTGTACATAAGCTCCTTGACTGAAGTGTCTTGTTGTATTTCTAATTTATTGAAACTGATTTCACCTGAAGTTGATTATTTGATTAATTAAGCATCATATATAGCTTTTCCTTTTTCAGCAATACATTTGGAAAAAGCTCTGTTTATGTTGTAAAGTATGTGTGAAGCTTAATTTACAGGGCAGAATTATATTAAAATATACAAATGATTATTCTTGTTGACCTTGTCCCAGAACTCTGGTCTAAAAGTAGTGCACTAAATAGGGAATAGGGTGCCATTTGGGACACATTCATGTTTGTTTTGATTTGGAGATGATTCCAACGTTTGGATGCTGCTAGATGATACGTCTGTTGGTTTGTTGCTTTTACAACAATGTCTTTCTACATTTAACTGGTTCAGCTCACATGAGACATGATAGGTTGCTTTGGTTTTCTAAATAAATGTAGTATGAAAATAACAAATGACTTTTCCTATGGTGTTTTAGCTCGCAGAACAGGGACCATAACATGGACTAGACCACTGGCTGCAATGGAGAAACTGGGGTCTTTGTTGTGGCTTTTCTGACCTGAACTCACACAGCTGTTGAAGCAAAACATGTCCGTCTGGTAAAGGTCTTATATGTACAGTGTTACTATAGCATACCCTACTGTATTGACAGTGGTAGTAGTGGTAGTAGTATGTTACTGTAGTATACCCTACTCTATTGACAGTGGTAGTAGTATGTTACTGTAGTATAACCTACTCTACTGACTATGGTAGTAGTATAATACAGTAGAAAAATAAGTCTATATACAATGTGAGCAAATGAGGTGAAATAAGGGAGGTAAAGGCAAAAAAGGTCATGGTATACCCTACTCTATTGGCAGTGGTAGTAGTGGTAGTGGTATGTTACTATACTATACCCTACTCTATTGACTATGGTAGAGGTATGTTACTGTAGTATACCCTACTCTATTGACTATGGTAGTAGTATGTTACTATAGTATACCCTACTCTACTGACTATGGTAGTAGTATGTTACTATAGTATACCCTACTCTATTGACAGTGGTAGTGGTATGTTACTACAGCATACCCTACTCTATTGACAGTGGTAGTGGTATGTTACTATAGCATACCCTACTCTATTGACAGCGGTAGTAGTATGTTACTGTAGTATACCCTTCTTCTAATTGACAGCGGTAGTAGTATGTTACTGTAGTATACCCTTGTCTATTGACAGTGGTAGTAGTGGTAGTGGTATGTTACTATAGTATACCCTACTCTATTGACTATGGTAGTGGTATGTTACTGTAGTATACCCTACTCTATTGACTATGGTAGTGGTATGTTACTATAGTATACCCTACTCTATTGACTATGGTAGTGGTATGTTACTGTAGTATACCCTACTCTACTGACTATGGTAGTAGTATGTTACTATAGTATACCCTACTATATTGACTATGGTAGTAGTATGTCACTATAGTATACCCTACTCTATTGAATATGGTAGTGGTATGTTACTTTAGTATACCCTACTCTATTGACTACGGTAGTGGTATGTTCCTATAGTATACCCTACTCTATTGACTATGGTAGTGGTATGTTACTGTAGTATACCCTACTCTATTGACTATGGTAGTAGTGGTAGTGGTAATGTACTATTGTATACCCTACTCTATTGACAGTGGTAGTGGTATGTTACTATAGTATACCCTACTCTATTGTCTATGGTAGTAGTATGTTACTATTGCATACCCTACTCTATTGACTATGGTAGTAGTGGTAGTAGTATTTTACTGTAGTATACTCTACTCTATTGACAGTGGTAGTAGTGGTAGTAGTATGTTACTATAGTATACCCTACTCTATTGACTATAGTAGTAGTATGTTACTGTAGTATACCCTACTATGTTGACTATGGTGGTGGTATGTTACTGTAGTATACCCTACTCTATTGACAGTGGTAGTAGTATGTTACTGCAGTATGCCCTACTCTATTGACAGTGGTAGTAGTGGTAGTGGTATGTTACTCTAGTATACCCTACTCTATTGACAGTGGTAGGGATATGTTACTATAGTATACCCTACTCTATTGACAGTGGTAGTGGTATGTTACTATAGCATACCCTACTCTATTGACTATGGTAGTAGTGGTAGTATGTATGTTACTGTAGTATACCCTACTCTATTGACTATGGTAGTAGTATGTTACAGTAGTATACCCTACTATGTTGACTATGGTAGTGGTTTGTTACTGTAGTATACCCTACTCTATTGACAGTGGTAGTGGTGTGTTACTGTAGTATACCCTACTCTATTGACAGTGTTAGTAGTAAGTTACTATAGTATACCCTACTCTATTGACAGTGGCAGTGGTATGTTACTGTAGTATACCCTACTCTATTGACTATGATAGTAGTGCTATTGTACTATAGTATACCCTACTCTATTGACAGTGGTATTTTACTATAGTATACCCTACTCTATTGACTATGGTAGTAGTATGTTACTATACAGACTGTACCAGGTAATAACATGGTTATATACAGTGGGAAAAGGTAATAACATGGCTATATGCAGGCGGTACCAGGTAATAACATGACTATATACAGGGGTACCAGGTAATAACATGGTTATATACAGGGAGTACCAGGTAATAACATGGTTATATACAGGGGTACCAGGTAATAACATGACTATATACAGGGGTACCAGGTAATAACATGGTTATATACAGGGGTACCAGGTAATAACATGGTTATATACAGGGGTACCAGGTAATTACATGGTTATATACAGGGAGTACCAGGTAATAACATGACTATATACAGGGGTACCAGGTAATAACATGGTTATATACAGGGGTACCAGGTAATAACATGGTTATATACAGGGGTACCAGGTAATAACACGGCTATATACAGGGAGTACCAGGTAATAACATGGTTATATACAGGGAGTACCAGGTAATAACATGGCTATATACAGGGAGTACCAGGTAATAATATGGCTATATACAGGGAGTACCAGGTAATAATATGGCTATATACAGGGAGTACCAGGTAATAACGTGGCTATATACAGGGAGTACCAGGTAATAACATGGCTATATACAGGGAGTACCAGGTAATAACACGGCTATATACAAGGAGTTACCAGTGCAGAGTGGATGTACAGGGTACCAGGTAGTTGAGGTAGATAGGTACAGATACTGTATGTTCCCAGCACAGCATACATCTTGTATTTGATGTGTTTGTGGTTTGTTTTCTGCAGGGCTCCTACGTAAGAGAGACCTAGTTCTCAACATGAACCCTCTTATTAAAATAAAGGATCAATAAATACAACATGCTAAATGTATAGATTTATTTTGTCCCGTGTCCTTCATACTGTAATGTACCTCACTGTGTCCTCTATGTTCTATTACAGTCAATCAGTAAATGGGTCTGTAGGATGAATTGAAAACAATATTCTAACCTGGTTTCTTTTCTCGCCTCCAAGTTATTACAACAGGGCAGTCAGTCCCTCTGAGAGTAGTATGGGCTTTAGAATTATGTGTTCAATGCCTGTACTACTGTGACTAGATGCTGTGTTATTGTGACTAGATGCTGTGCTAATGTGACTAGATGCTGTACTACTGTGACTAGATGTTGTATTACTTTGACTAGATGCTGTACTACTGTGACTAGATGCTGTGTTACTGTGGCTAGATTCTGTACTACTGTGACTAGATGCTGTACTACTGTGACTAGATGCTGTACTACTGTGACTAGATGCTGTACTACTGTGACTAGATGCTGTAATACTGTGACTAGATGCTGTGTTACTGTGGCTAGATGCTGTACTACTGTGACTAGATGCTGTACTGCTGTGACTAGATGCTGTACTACTGTGACTAGATGCTGTACTACTGTGACTAGATGCTGTGTTACTGTGACTAGATGCTGTACCACTGTGACTAGATGCTTTACTATTGTGACTAGATGCTGTGCTACTGTGACTAGATGCTGTGCTACTGTGACTAGATGCTGTGTTACTGTGACTAGATGCTGTACTACTGTGACTAGATGCTGTACTACCGTGACTAGATGCTGTACTACTGTGACTAGATGCTGTACTACTGTGACTAGATGCTGTACTACTGTGACTAGATGCTGTACTACCGTGACTAGATGCTGCACTACTGTGACTAGAGGCTGTACTACTGTGACTAGATGCTGTACTACTGTGACTAGATGCTGTACTACTGTGACTAGATGCTGTACTACCGTGACTAGATGCTGTACTACTGTGACTAGATGCTGTACTACTGTGACTAGATGCTGTACTACTGTAACTAGATGCTGTACTACTGTGACTAGATGCTGTACTACCGTGACTAGATGCTGCACTACTGTGACTAGATGCTGTACTACTGTGACTAGATGCTGCGCTACTGTGACTAGATGCTGTACTACTGTGACTAGATGCTGCGCTACTGTGGCTAGATGCTGTACTATTGTGACTAGATGCTGTACTACCGTGACTAGATGCTGTACTACCGTGACTAGATTCTGTACTACCGTGACTAGATGCTGTACTACCGTGACTAGATGCTGTACAACCTTGACTAGATGCTGTACTTCTGTGACTAAATGCTGTATGACTGTAACTAGATGTTGTACTAGTGTGACTACTACTGTGACTAGATGCTGTACCACTGTGACTAGATGCTGTACTACTGTGACTAGATGCTGTACTACTGTGACTAGATGCTGTACTACTGTGACTAGATGTTGTATTACTGTGACTAGATGCTGTACTACTGTGACTACTACTGTGACTAGATGCTGTAATACTGTGACTAGATGCTGTACTACTGTGACTAGATGCTGTACTACTGTGACTAGATGTTGTATTACCGTGGCTAGATGCTGTACTACTGTGACTAGATGCTGTACTACTGTGACTAGATGCTGTACTACTGTGACTACTACTGTGACTAGATGCTGTACTACTGTGACTAGATGCTGTACTACTGTGACTAGATGCTGTACTACTGTGACTAGATGTTGTATTACTGTGACTAGATGCTGTACTACTGTGACTAGATGCTGTACTACTGTGACTACTACTGTGACTAGATGCTGTACTACTGTGACTAGATGCTGTACTACTGTGACTAGATGCTGTGTTACTGTGCCTAGATGCTGTGCTACTGTGACTAGATGCTGTACTACTGTGACTAGATGCTGTACTACTGTGACTAGATGCTGTACAACATTGACTAGATGCTGTACTACTGTGACTAGATGCTGTACTACTGTGACTAGCTGCTGTACTACTGTGACTAGATGCTGTACTACTGTGACTAGATGCTGTACTACCGTGACTAGATGCTGTGCTACTGTGACTAGATGCTGTACTACTGTGACTAGATGCTGTACTACTATGACTAGATGCTGTACTACTGTGACTAGATGCTGTACTACCGTGACTAGATGCTGTGCTACTGTGACTAGATGCTGTGCTACTGTGAGTCTGTGTGTGTGTGTGTGTGTGTGTGTGTGTGTGTGTGTGTGTGTGTGTGTGTGTGTGTGTGTGTGTGTGTGTGTGTGTGTGTGTGTGTGTGTGTGTGTGTGTGTGTGTGTGTGTGTGTGTGTGTGCTTTACCTAAACAACAGATGCTGTTTTCTCTCTGGGGACGGTGCTAAATATTTTATATTATGGATAAATATAGTCGCTTTCTTCCTCCTGCTATACGACTACAGTCAGGAAGCCTGGGTCTCTGCAGGAGGAGGCTGTCCAATCACCCTGCTCTGCAGGAGGAGGCTGTCCAATCACTACTCTGCAGGAGGAGAATGTCAAATCACCATACTCTGCAGGAGGAGGCTGTCCAATCACCCTACTCTGCAGGAGGAGGCTGTCGAATCACCCTACTCTGCAGGAGGAGGCTGTCCAATCACTACTCTGCAGGAGGAGGCTGTCCAATTACCCTACTCTGCAGGAGGAGGCTGTCCAATCACCACTCTGCAGGAGGAGGCTGTCCAATCACCCTACTCTGCAAGAGGAGTCTGTCCAATCACCCTACTCTGCAAGAGGAGGCTGTCCAATCACCCTACTCTGCAGGAGGACGCTGTCCAGTCACCCTGCTCTGCAGGAGGAGGCTGTCCAATCACCCTACTCTGCAGGGGTTTATGGGTATGCAGTGCTTAATTTGAGCTGGATCCAGCCGGAACAGGATAGGGCACTTCTCTGTTCTGGACTGTTTTGTTCCTGAACATACTTGGGAGGATCCGTTATCTGTCATGGCATGAAAAATTATTTTCACTTTTTGCAATGTAAACATTTGCAATAAAAGATGTTACAAACAAAGAGGCAAAGTTAATTCGACTTAATTCTCCTGACATGAACCTGGAACTCTCAGCCCTCCAGCGTTGCACTTCATCGTTCATTTCCTTATAGAATCATAGCTGCGCGAATGGTTCCGGAGGAGCTGCAGAACCACTGAGAAAGTAAAATAAAATTTGCCAAAGTTATAGAATTACTGCTGTCTTTTCAAAAGTAAATGAAATCATTCAGAAAAGCCGGGCATAGTCTACAGTCGGGAACACGTGGTAAATCTGTCATATTAAAACAGCATGCAGACAACAGGCCTAATCACAATACTTCAAATACAATCGCAGGAAAACACAGGTTGGAAAGCAAATGGCTCCTGCTGAAAAGAGAAGATGAACCTGTCTGCTGTAGGTTACCAAAATATTTGATCAACTTCCAAATATTGTTTTACAAAGTAAAAGAAGATGAGATAGGCATTTCGCAGGAGCGCCACCTGCCAGCACCAGGGAGCGAGCTGCTCGTCGTGTGTATCAGGGAAACTGGGAATAATTTTAGGACTATCATTTCCTCCTCATATTGTAGCTTACAATCCGTCTCCACACACCTAGGATATTGATTATTTTATTATTACGATCATTACGACCATTACGATTATTTGTGCTGTATTAAAAAATATTCTGCCAAAGTCTCCAGTTGTGTGAAATGACGTAGAATTGCATGAAATGCGTTGATAAAAAGGGCCACATTTTTCCCAGACCTTAGACTACTAAAAATGTTCCCCATGTGTGCAACTATAAGTGATTCAACTCTACCGCTCTATGCCACCACGCAAATGTGATGACATGCATGCAATGTTTTTCTCATGCATTCCGGCACATCTGAGCTTCCCAAGTCACCACCCGATCGCTCACTTTTTGTTCCAGGACAACCCGATTTACAAACTAAGCACTGCGGGTAAACAGCTGCAGTGTCTCATGGGTAGAGCTGGTTTGGAACATGACTACATCCTGATTCTCCACCCTTCTTCCAAAGTGTGCACTTTGGAAGAAGTGTGTATAAGTGAGAATGCTACAGTGTAAATGATGTGTTTGCGTTATCATGATTTGGTTCTGTGAGGCAACAGCCGGACTGTCCTGGGTTCTTCAGGGTCTCTGACTGCCCAGTAGAGTGGAGGGCCATAGTGAGGTATCAGCCGGACTGTCCTGGGTTCTTCAGGGTCCCTGATTGCCCGGTGGAGTGGAGGGCCATAGTGAGGTATCAGCCGGACTGTCCTGGGTTATTCAGGGTCCCTGATTGCCCGGTGGAGTGGAGGGCCATAGGACAAACAGGAGGCTGTGGAGCAGGACACCGCTGTAAATATGGGCTGTGCTGTCCGTAAACAAGCCTGTGGGGATTAATCTGTGTTGTATGTGTAGTGAGGTGAGGTGAGGTGAGGTGTAGTGTAGTGAGATGTAGTGAGGTGTAGTGTAGTAAGGTGTAGTGTAGTGAGGTGTAGTGAGTAGTAGTGTAGTGAGGTGTAGTGTAGTGAGGTGTAGTGAGGTGTAGTGTGGTGAAGTGTAGTGAAGTGTAGTGAGGTGTAGTGAGGTGTAGTGTAGTGAGGTGTAGTGAGGTGAAGTGTATTGTAGTGAGGTGTAGTGAAGTGTAGTGTAGTGTGCTGTAGTGTTGTGAGGTGAGGTGTAGTGTAGTGAGGTGTAGTGAGGTGTAGTGTAGTAAGGTGTAGTGTAGTGTAGTGAGGTGTAGTGTAGTGAGGTGTAGTGAGGTGTAGTGTAGGGAGGTGTAGTGTAGTAAGGTGTAGTGTAGTGAGGTGTAGTGTAGTGAGGTGTAGTGAGGTGTAGTGTAGTGAGGTGTAGTGTAGTAAGGTGTAGTGTAGTGAGGTGTAGTGTAGTGAGGTGTAGTGTAGTGAGGTGTAGTGTAGTGAGGTGTAGTGTAGTAAGGTGTAGTGTGTAGTGTGAAGTGTGTGAGGTGTAGTGTAGCATAGTGCAGTGCGTAGTGTTGTGTATTGTGTAGTGGTTTGTGAGCTGTAGTGAGGTGTAGTGTAGTGTATTAGTGTAGAATAGTGTGGTGTAGTGTGAGTGTAGTGTATTGTTGCGTAGTGTAGTGTGCTGTTGTGTAGTGTATTGTTGTGTAGTGTAGTGTAGTGTAGTGTACTGTTGTGTAGTGTAGTGTATTGCTGTGTAGTGTATTGTTGTGTATTGTTGTGTAGTGTATTGTTGTGTAGTGTAGTGTAGTGTGGTGAGGTGTATTGAGGTGTAGTGTAGTGAGGTGTGGTGAGGTGTAGTGTAGTGAGGTGTAGTGTAGTAAGGTGTGGTGAGGTGTAGTAAGGTGTGGTGTAGTGTAGTGAGGTGTAGTGTGGTGTAGTGTAGTGAGGTGTAGTGTAGTGAGTTGAGGTGTAGTGTAGTAAGGTGTAGTGTGGTGTAGTGTAGTGAGGTGTAGTGAGTTGTGGTGTAGTGAGGTGTAGTGTAGTAAGGTGTAGTGAGATGTAGTGAGGTGTGGTGTAGTGTAGTAAGGTGTAGTGTGGTGTAGTGTAGTGTGGTGTAGTGTGGTGTAGTGTGGTGTAGTAAGGTGTAGTGTGGTGTAGTGTAGTGAGGTGTAGTGTGGTGTGGTGTAGTGAGGTGTAGTGTGGTGTAGTGAGGTGTAGTGTGGTGTAGTGTAGTGTAGTGTAGTGAGGTGTGGTGTAGTGAGGTGTAGTGTGGTGTAGTGTAGTGAGGTGTAGTGTAGTGTGGTGTAGTGTAGTGTAGTGTAGTGAGGTGTAGTGTAGTGTAGTGAGCAGTGGGCTGTGAGCCATAGCATCAGTATAACAGATGGACTCTCATGCTCACTTGGGAAAGGAGCAACTGATTTCTAGTTTCCAACAGGGGTGTTTAGGAGAGAGGGGCATGCTGGATACTGCATCAGTGGACAGTGAGAGGCATGATGCTAGGCAGTGGTGGGAAAAAAAATCCCATTGTAAAGATACCTTAAAACCTCTTAGATATAAATTCCCCGGGTTATGGGACCTGCCTGGTTCTGGTTCCGGCCGACATATGTGATTGTAAATCGATTTGTGGACACCGTAGATCGAAATGGCTTAAATTGAGCGAAAGCGTGGTTCCCACGGACACAGTAGTATATTTTCTGAGCCTGCTTGACATAGGATGTGAAATCTGAAACCATTTGAAGCTGGGATGTCTCGCCTACCATTTATTTGTTCTTCCGACTGTCCATCAACTCATGGCTGAACCCTGACAAAGCACATTCCTGCAATCGTTACATATCAGCGCAGCAGGAGAAAGCGGTTTCATCACTGTAGCACATTCAGAGATCGACATATACCCTTTCATCTAAAATTATTCCTAGCTTTTAAACGGAAAACACTTTCTGTTTGTCATAGACAAGACTAATATGATATGAAAGGCGAGTTCGTAACGGGTTCGGGAAGCCAAGCTAGAGCTCTGGGAGACGTTCACAGTGATAGGGTCGTTGATCAAGACCTTTAGATAATAGGAAATAGAAGAAAAAAAACATACAAATATGTATTTTACACTCATAAGGAAGGTTAAATCTTATACTTCGTCGTTTTATAATTTGAATATATTATATTTCTAAAGCATATGAGTCATTTCAAGCCTTATTCATCCAGTTTAGTTGAATAGAAAATACATCATATCAAATATTTATAATATTTGTACTGAGTGCTGGAGCTTGGGTCCTCAGAGGTTACTACACCTCAGCAATTAATAACAATTTTGACCAGAAAGGTGAGATTTTAAGCTTTCTTTGAGTATGCAGCATTACTAGTTATTGTTCATGGCCTCTCATGATAAATAATCACTTTTGGGGATTACATAGATTGCAATTTTGATTACATTTAGTACTACTTGAGTAAAAGTATTTGGTTTTAAATATACTTATGTATCAAAAGTAAATGTAATTGATCAAATATACACAGTGACTTCAGAAAGTTTTCACACCCCTTGACTTTTTCCAAATGTACTTTTTTCCAGCCTGAATTTAATCTGGATTACATTTAGATTATGTCTCACTGGCCTACACACAGTACCTCATAATGTCAAAGTGAAATTATGGTTTGAATCAATAAGTATGTGGCTGCATCATGTTATGGGTATGCTTGTCATCGGCAAGGACTAGGGAGTTTTTTTTAGGATAAAAAATTAACTGAATTCCGTAAATATTTATCCCAAAAAACACACCTACTCTGCAAATGCCCTTCTGTGTTGTCGCTCTGCTTTTTGCTTGTTTGTTGTGACTTGGCTACCTGTCTATTTTTTAGGCATTGTATTCATGTGGCAATATATCAGTAGATTTGTAATTTAACACATTTATGAAGATTTTACACTTTTATGGAGCGATGTAAAATCAGACATGAAATCAGCGGCCACTTTAATAAATGGAACACTAGTCACTTTAACAATGTTTACATATCTTGCATTACTCATTGTCACGGTTGTCGTCTTCGTCTTCTGACGATAATGCGAAATCGTCGTCTGAAAAGGAGGACCAATACGCAGCAGGTACGTGTATGCTCATCTTGAGTTTTATTAACTACAAAAAATGAACGTACAAAAATAACAGAACAAAAAGAACGAACGATCAACTACTAACAGTCTGGCTAGCATAGGCTCAACACAGAACAATCACCCACAAATAACAACCACAAACACACCCTAATATATGGGACTCTCAATCAACACAACATAGAAACACACTCACCAGACTAGACATAGAAATACATAAACATAGACTATAAACCAAAACCCCGGAAATACTAAATCAAACACCCTTTAACCAAACACACCACCCTGAACCATATAAAACAAATACCCCCTGCCACGCCCTGACCAAACTACAAAACAATTAACCTTATATACTGGCCAGGACGTGACAGTACCCCCCTCTTAAAGGTGCTACCCCGGAAGCACCTTAACAAAAAAAATAACCCCAAACAATACCCAAAATAAAATTTCCCCCTTACTAAAGGGAGGGAAGGGAGGGTGGCTGCCGTCAACGACGGCACTGTGCTACACCCCCCCTCCCCAACCCACCTATTTTTGGAGGTGGCTCCGGCTCAGGCCGTTCCAGGCTGTCTGGGCAGTCTGGCAGCTCGGGACAGTCTGGGCAGTCTGGCAGCTCGGGACAGTCTGGGCAGTCTGGCAGCTCGGGACAGTCTGGGCAGTCTGGCAGCTCGGGACAGTCTGGGCAGTCTGGCAACTCGGGACAGTCTGGGCAGTCTGGCAACTCGGGACAGTCTGGCAACTCGGGACAGTCTGGGCAGTCTGGCAACTCGGGACAGTCTGGCAACTCGGGACAGTCTGGCAACTCGGGACAGTCTGGGCAGTCTGGCAACTCGGGACAGTCTGGGCAGTCTGGCAGCTCGGGACAGTCTGGGGAGTCTGGCAGCTCGGGACAGTCTGGGCAGTCTGGCAGATCGGGACAGTCTGGGCAATCTGGCAGCTTGGGACAGTCTGGGCAGTCTGGCAGCTCGGGACAGTCTGGGCAGTCTGGCAGCTCGGGACAGTCTGGGCAGTCTGGCAGCTCGGGACAGTCTGGGCAGTCTGGCAACTCGGGACAGTCTGGGCAGTCTGGCAACTCGGGACAGTCTGGCAACTCGGGACAGTCTGGGCAGTCTGGCAACTCGGGACAGTCTGGCAACTCGGGACAGTCTGGCAACTCGGGACAGTCTGGGCAGTCTGGCAACTCGGGACAGTCTGGGCAGTCTGGCAACTCGGGACAGTCTAGGCAGTCTGGCAACTTGGGACAGTCTGGGCAGTCTGGCAACTCGGGACAGTCTAGGCAGTCTGGCAACTCGGGACAGTCTGGGCAGTCTGGCAACTCGGGACAGTCTGGGCAGTCTGGCAACTCGGGACAGTCTGGGCAGTCTGGCAACTCGGGACAGTCTGGGCAGTCTGGCCACTCCGGCAGTTCAGGGCAGTCTGGCCACTCCGGCAGTTCAGGGCAGTCTGGCCACTCCGGCAGTTCAGGGCAGTCTGGCCACTCCGGCAGTTCAGCGCAGTCTGGCCACTCCGGCAGTTCAGCGCAGTCTGGCCACTCCGGCAGTTCAGCGCAGTCTGGCCACTCCGGCAGTTCAGCGCAGTCTGGCCACTCCGGCAGTTCAGCGCAGTCTGACCACTCCGGCGACTGTTGACTGGCGGGCAGCTCCGACGACTGTTGGTTTTAAAAATTAACTGAATTCCGTAAATATGGATGATGGACAGCTCCGACGACTGTTGACTGACGGGCAGCTCCGACGACTGTTGACTGACGGGCAGCTCTGACGACTGTTGACTGGCGGGCAGCTCCGACGACTGTTGACTGGCGGGCAGCTCCAACGACTGTTGACTGGCGGGCAGCTCTGATGACTGTTGACTGGCGAGGCTGGGTTTACGCACTTGCAGGCTAGTGCGGGGAGCGGGAACAGGACGAGTCGGACTGGGTTGACGCACTTCCGGGTCCGCACGAGAGACAGGAGCTGGAAACCCAGGGCTATGGAGGCGCACAGCCGGTCTAGATCTTACCTCCTGCACAACCCGCCTTGGCTGGATGGAACTAGTAGCCCTGTACGAGCGGAGTGCTCGTACAGGGCAGACTGGGCTGTGCAGGGGCCTGATGGTAGCCGTGCGTAGAGCGGGAGTTGGGTAGCCTGGTCCTCGGAGGCGTACCGGCGACCAGATGCGCTGCGCAGGCATCCTCCTACCAGGCTGGATGCCCGCTCTAGCACGGCACCTGCGAGGGGCTGGAATAACTCGCACCGGACTGTGCGTGCGTATGGGTGAGATAGTGCGCTTCTCAGCGAAACATAGCGCTCTCCACCCCATACGCTCCTTCATATAACCACGGGTAGCTGGCTTCCGGCTCTTCCTTCGCCTAGCCAAACTACCCGTGTGCCCCCCCCAAAAAATTTATTGGGGGTGCCTCTCGTGCTTCTCCCTCAGCGCGTCTCTGGCCTCGTACCAACGCCTCTCTGCCTTGGCTGCCTCAGTTTCCCACTGCGGGCGGCGATACTCTCCAGCCTGGTGCCAAGGTCCGGCCCCATCCAGAACTTCCTCCCAAGTCCACTTCTCCCGCCAGTCCAACTCGAACGCCGTCTGCTCCTTCCTCTGCTGCTTGGTCCTTTGGTGGTGGGTGATTCTGTCACGGTTGTCATCTTCGTCTTCTGACGATAATGCGAAATTGTCGTCTGAAAAGGAGGACCAATACGCAGCAGGTACGTGTATGCTCATCTTGAGTTTTATTAACTACAAAAAATGAACGTACAAAAATAACAGAACAAAAAGAACGAACGATCAACTACTAACAGTCTGGCTAGCATAGGCTCAACACAGAACAATCACCCACAAATAACAACCACAAACACACCCTAATATATGGGACTCTCAATCAACACAACATAGAAACACACTCACCAGACTAGACATAGAAATACATAAACATAGACTATAAACCAAAACCCCGGAAATACTAAATCAAACACCCTTTAACCAAACACACCACCCTGAACCACATAAAACAAATACCCCCTGCCACGCCCTGACCAAACTACAAAACAATTAACCTCATATACTGGCCAGGACGTGACACTCATCTCATATGTATATACTGTACTCTATACTATATCTTAGTCTATGCCGCTCTGACATTGCTCGTCCATATATTTGTATATTCTTAAATCCATTCCTTCCTTTAGACTTGTGTGTATTAGGTAGTTGTTGTGAAATTGTTAGATATTACTTGTTAGATATTGCTGCACTGTTGGAACTAGAAACACAATCATTTCGCTACACCAGCAATAACATCTGCTAAACACGTGTATGTGACCAATAACATTTGATTTAATTTGCTGTACTGCTTGGATTCTTTACCTATGATAGAAATACATTTAAACAATTTTATGTAATTAATTTCATTATTCTTTTTGCCAAATATCATATTCACAAATGTAAATGTATAAACAAAGCACCACATTTTCTTACCATACAAAAATAAACTGAACTTTATTTTAAGACAATTAAATACTCTGCCAACAAAAAAGCTGTTAGAATTATAAAATACAATAATCACAAGGACCTTAAGGGGCATTAAACATATTTACCAACATCTTAGTTTTTCCTCGCTCAACTTTTTTCATTCAACTTTTTCAACCCAGACGCTTCTGTAGCTGGTTTCTTAGTAGCTGGATACCAACAAGCAGGTTGCCAGGAAACGAAGAGCTCAACTCATACAGCTACTGAAGGAAAGTGCTCATTTCCAGCGTATGAGAGTGACTCCAATTGTTGTCCAGTACGTGCTGTGATTGTATGTTTCGTATCCCCCAAGACTACAGACATAGCTCTGAGAGGCTACAGTATACCGAACGATAACACGCACCCGGGTCGGTGCGTAGCCGGCCCGACCCCCTGCGGTTCTCTCTCGCTCTCACATTCAGCAAGAGACAGACAACACAGCTGTGGGGAAGTCTGTGGCCATGTAGGGAGCATCTAAGTCCCCAAATTTTTGTTCCTTGGACTGTCAGCATGTGAAACCTCATTTGAATCTGCTGGGAACTCGCGTGCTATAAAATGTATAAACTGCCACATGTTCATTGTTGTCACGGGGAAAAGTCCGATGGAATCCTTTATTTGTGAAAAATAAATTGACCTGGATGCAGCTAAAGAAAGGATTGCTATTCTTCATGAAGAAATAAAACATTTGAAGTGCTTTGAACTGAATGAGACTATATGTATCTTTAAATTCTCCCTATCAAAACATCCAAGAGGATTATAATAGGACCTTCCTGGACTATGATGAATTTCCACCACTGCACCCCTCTACCCCTCTCATAGTATCTGTCCCTCTGTCCTCCCTAAATCGTGGCATTGAACATTTCAACAGACTTTTAGCCCTCCATAACTGGCTACCAGACTATTACAGCTCTGTGGGTGTAACATTTATTGATACAAGCTTTGTTTCCAGAAGGTATTATAAGGAGGATGGGATCCACCCAAATCATTTGTGTTCCTGTATCCTATCACAGCATTATAAGGCTGTTTTGAGATAATGACTTATCAATGACCCAAGTCCAGCTCATTGAATCCCTACCATTGTGTCGCTGAGTTGTCATAATGCTTCAGCAAATGTATATTATGTAATGGTTTCACCTGTCACCAGAGGGTGGTAAAGACCGTCCTAGAGACATTAATGACACTCAGGTGTGTCATTTACTACTTATGATTTCCCTGTTAAGAGAGGTGGCGTTTTATTTTTTCCTTTGCAGAAGCTTGATTTGGTTTCCATGTGTGTTTGTCTCCTGAGTGAGATTGAGACTTAGTGTTCCCAGTGTTACCGTTTCTCAGTAAAGTTATGTTGATCCTTAATCACTGATTCTTGGTCTGGTCCCTTCTCTGCTCCTGGGTCCAACCTCACAGCTTCTTCCTCCAACATGGACCCAGCAGAGATCACCCAGATCAAGAGTATTATAACCCAAACAAGTCCAGTGGTACCTCGGGTTTGCCAATTTTTACAGGTGTTTTATAAGCAACTTTGATGTGGTGGAAGTGCCTCTCACGACCCTAACCAGCAAGTCCCAGACCCGTTTTGGCTGGACCCCCGAAGTTGACAGGGAATTCATGGAGCTCAAGGGCCGTTTCACCTCCGGACGCATCCTCATTCATCCTGATTCCACTCGTCCCTTCGTGGTAGAGGTGGATGGCTCGGACACCGGAGCAGGGGCGGTCCTTTCACAGCGGAAGGAGGGGGACAAGAGACTGCACCTATGTGCCTTCCTTTCCAAGTGGTTCTCGCCAGAGGAACACAACTACAATGTAGGCAACCGGGAGCTCTTTGCAGTCAAGTGGGCCCCTGAGGGGTGGAGACACTGGTTGGAGGGGGTACCTCATTCTTTCGTGATCTGGACAGACCATAAGAACTTGGTCTCATGGTATGGAGTATTGAGACCACGGTCCAACAAGCCCTGACCCGAGAATCTGACCCTGGCGGGGATCCCACTAACAGACTTTCTGTTCCGCGATCAGCACGTTCTTGAGTACTACAATGGGGACGCTCTAAATTAACTGGGCATCCAGGGGTTAATCGGACACCGGAGTTCCTCATCCTCAGCTGGCCCTGGTCTCATCTGTCTGTAGACTTTATCACAGGGTTACCTCTATCCTGGTGGTTGTCGATTGGTTCTCCAAGGCAGTCCATTTCAGACCCAAGTTGCCCTCGGCGAAGGAGACCGCTGATCTCATGATTACCCATGTCTTTCGACTACACAGACTTCCCCAGGACATTGTCTCAGATTGTGGGCCCCAGTACGTCGCACGGTATTGGAAAGTCTTCTACTTCCTTTTGGGGGCATCAGTGGGTCTCTATTCAGGAGTTCCACCCAAAACTATGGTCCTTCTGTTACCGTTTCTCAGTAAAGTATTTCATTTTATTATAAATGTTTTATTTATTTTGTTTATTAATTATATTTTATATATTTCTATAATTTTTTTTAACCCTTTTTCTCCCCAATTTTGTCACATCCAATTGGTAGTTACAGTTTTGTCCCATCGCTGCAACTCCCGTATGGACTCAGGAGAGGCGAAGGTCGAGAGCCGTGCATCCTCTGAAACACAACCCAACCAAGCAGCACTGCTTCTTGACACAATGCACGCTTAACCCGGAAGCCAGCCACACCAATGTGTCAGAGGAAACACCGTACACCTGGTGACCGTGTCAGCGTGCACTGCGCCCGGCCCGCCACAGGATTCACTAGAGCTTGATGGGACAAGGACATCCCGGCAGGCCAAACCCTCCCCTAACCCGGACGACGCTGGGCCAATTGTGAGTCGCCTCATTGGTTTCCCGGTCGCGGCCGGCTGCTACACAGCCCGGTATCGAACCAGGATCTGTAGTAACGCAGCTAGCACTACGATGCAGTGCGTTAGGCCGCTGTGCCACTCGGGAGACCTTACGTTTATCCTTAACCACTGATTCCTCGTCTGGTCTCTTCTCTGTTCCTGGGTCCAACCTCACCACGTCACACATTATCCTAATATATACAAATACAAGCAAACCTGGTTCAGTCTGCTTTCAAACAGACACTGGGAGATTCATTCATCTTTCAACAGGACAACAACATAAAACACAATGCCAAATATACCTGGAGTTGCTTATCATGATGACGTTGAATGTTCCTGAGTGGCATAGTTACATTTTTGAATTAAATCGGGCAAGACTTGAAAATATGGCAAGACTTGAAAATGGCTGCCTAGCAATGATCAACAACCAACTTGACAGATCTTGAACATTTTTTAAAATAATAATGTGCAAATATTGTACATTTGAGGTGTGCAACGCTTAGCCAGAAAGCCTCACAGCTGTAATCGCTACCAAAGGTGATTCTAACATGAATTGACTCAGGGGTGTGAAAACTGAATAACATATTTCTCTATTTCATTTTCAATACATTTTCTAAATAAATAAAAAATCACCAACTCTTTCTCATTTTAAAGAGGCTCCACAGCACAGTACAGAGAGGTAAAGGTGGCCAACCCTAGCCCAGTACAGAGAGGTAAAGGAGGCCAACCCTAACCCAGTACAGAGAGGTAGAGGGGGCCAACCCTAACCCAGTACAGAGAGGTAGAGGAGGCCAACCCTAACCCAGTACAGAGAGGTAGAGGGGGCCAACCCTAACCCAGCACAGAGAGGTAGAGGAGGCCAACCCTAACCCAGTACAGAGAGGTAGAGGGGGCCAACCCTAACCCAGTACGGAGAGGTAGAGGAGGCCAACCCTAGCCCAATACGGAGAGGTAGAGGAGGCCAACCCTAACCCAGTACAGAGAGGTAGAGGGGGCCAACCCTAACCCAGTACAGAAAGGCCTGGTTGTAATTTATTTGGGTTTTGACCTTCCTGAGTCTCTGACTCCTGTCTTCCAGAGAATGGACCAGAGCTCTGGTAGAGTTTTCACAGCTGGTGCTGGTGTCTTCCACCCACTGCCCTTCAGGCATGCTTTGCATAATAAATTCAGTTCACCCCTCCTCACTCCTCCTCTCCCCATCATCCTGTTCTTCCTCCCCTCCTCGTCTTGTTCGTCCTCTCTCTCTCTGTCCCTCTCTCTCACCATCTCTCTCTCTTTCCCTCTCTCTCACCATCTCTCTCTCCATCCCTCTCTCCCATCACTCTCTTTCTCCCTCGCTCTCCCCCCTCTCTCGCTCTCTCTCCCTCTCTCTGTGTCCATCCCGCTCTCTCAATTCAATTCAATTCAATTCAATTTTATTGGCATGTTAAACATACATTTACATTGCCAAAGCAAGTGAAATAGATAAAACATGTTTACATTTAATGAACCTTTATTTAACTAGGCAAGTCAGTTAAGAACAAATTCTTATTTACAATGACGGCCTACACTTGCCAAACCCGGACGAGGCTGGGCGAATTGTGCGCCGCCCTTTGGGACTCCCAATCACCGCCGGTTGTGATACAGCCCGGATTCGAACCAGGGTGTCTGTAGTGACAGTAAACATTACACTCAAAAAAGTTCCAAATGAATAAAGACATTTCAAATGTCTATATACAGTGTTGTAACGATGTGCAAATAGTTAAAATACAAAAGGGAAAATAAACAAACATACATGGGTTGTATTTGGTGTTTGTTCTTCACTGGTTGTCCTTTTCATGTGGCAACAGGTCACAAATCTTGCTGCTGTGATTGCCCACTGTGGTATTTCACACAAAGCTGTGAATGTTCTGAGAGACAAGGCAAGAAGGGTCTTCTATGCCATCAAAAGGAACATACAATTCGACATACCAATTAGGATCTGGATAAAAACACTTGAGTCAGTTATAGAACCCATTACCCTCTATGGTTGAGAGGTCTGGGGTCCGCTCACCAACCAATAATTCACAAAATGGGACAAACACCAAATTGAGACTCTGCATGTAGAATTCTGCAAAAATATCCCCCGTGTACAACGTAAAACACCAAATAATGCATACAGAGCAGAATTAGGCCGGTACCCGCTAATGATCAAAATCCAGAAAAGAGCTGTTAAATTCTACAACCACCTAAAAGGTAGCGTTTTCCAAACCTTCCATAACAAAGCCATCGCCTAAAGAGAGATTAACATAGAGAAGAGCCCCCTAAGCAAGCTGGTCCTGGGGCTCTGTTCACAAACACAAACAGACCCCACAGAGCCCCAGCACAGCAACACTATTAGACCCAACCAAATCACAAGAAAACAAAAAGGTAATTACTTGATACATTGGAAAGAATGAACAAAAAAACTGAGCAAACTAGAATGCTATTTGTCCCTAAACAGAGAGTACACAGTGGCAGAATACCTGACCACTGTAACTGACCCAAACTTAAGGAAAGCTTTGACTATGTACAGACTCAGTGAGCATAGCCTTGCCATTGAGAAAGGCCGCCATAGGCAGACCTGGCTCTCAAGAGAAGACAGCTATATGCACACTGCCCAAAAAATGAGGTGGAGAACAAGGACATTGCTAGGCCTGTTTTAGGGGGGCTTTAGCCCCCCCTAGATAAATTAATATATCAGTCAATATATTTTCTTTGTGATTTCTTTATTTTTTGTCAACTGTTCCATCGCATCTTAAACTTCTTACCAGGCGGGCGGTAGGATCTGGAGGGGGCTGCTGCTGCAGAGGCTGCTTCACGCGCTAGTGACAGAAGTCTACGTGTAGCAAACATTATGGTTAACGTTAGCTACTGCTGTGGCTTTAGACTGCTAGCTAACAATAAACTGACAGGAAAAGGCTCTGACAGGACAGATTCATGCAGATAGGCTACGTTGTGAATTTGTGGTAAGTTAGAACAGAGAGAGAGACTATTCACTACTATAGACTTTGGTCATAATCAAAGCTTTGTTAAACAATACGTGTTAATGTGAGGCTGCCTGTAAGTTACAGACGTTGCAAGCTAGCTAACGGTAACGGTGTCTTTTAAATTCAACATAAGTTATGTGGCGTAATATCTAGTCAACGTTGTATTTAATGTAGTTTTGGATCTTTGCTGTAACGTGACACTTCCTACGGCTCCCATAGGCTCTCAGAGCCCGGGAAAAAGCTGAACGATATCGAGGCAGCCTCTGGCTGAAACACATTATCGCCTTTGACAAGTGGCCGATCAGAGGACAAAGGGCTTAGGCGCGTGCCCGAGTCGACCCCGTTCTTTATTTTCTTTCGTCTGTTTACCTAATTGCAGATTCCCGGTCGGAATATTATCGCTTTTTTACGAGAAAAATGGCATAAAAATTGATTTTAAACAGCGGTTGACATGCTTCGAAGTACGGTAATGAAATATTTAGAAATCTTTTGTCACGAAATGCGCCATGCGCGTGACCCTTATTTACCTTTCGGATAGTGTCTTGAACGCACGAACAAAACGCCGCTGTTGGAACATAACTATGGATTATTTGGGACCAAACCAACATTTGTTATTGAAGTAGAAGTCCTGGGAGTGCATTCTGACGAAGAACACCAAAGGTAATCAAACTTTTCTAATAGTAAGTCGGAGTTTGGTGAAGGCTAAACTTGCTGGGTGTCTAAATAGCTAGCCCTGTGATGCCGGGCTATCTACTTAGAATATTGCAAAATGTGCTTTCACCGAAAAGCTATTTTAAAATCGGACATATCGAGTGCATAGAGGAGTTCTGTATCTATAATTCTTAAAATAATTGTTATGCTTTTTGTGAACGTTTATCGTGAGTAATTTAGTAAATTGTTAGTAAATTTGCCGGAAGTTTGCGGGGGGTATGCTAGTTCTGAACGTCACATGCTAATGTAAAAAGCTGGTTTTTGATATAAATATGAACTTGATTGAACAAAACATGCATGTATTGTATAACATAATGTCCTAGGGTTGTCATCTGATGAAGATCATCAAAGGTTAGTGCTGCATTTAGCTGTCTTCTGGGTTTATGTGACATTATATGCTAGCTTGAAAAATGGGTGTCTGATTATTTCTGGCTGGGTACTCTGCTGACATAATCTAATGTTTTGCTTTGTTGTAAAGCCTTTTTGAAATCGGACAGTGTGGTTAGATTAACGAGAGTCTTGTCTTTAAAATGCTGTAAAATAGTCATATGTTTGAGAAATTGAAGAAATAGCATTTCTAAGGTATTTGAATAACACGCCACAGGCTTCCACTGGCTGTTACGTAGGTGGGACGATTTCGTCCCGCCGGCCCTAGAGAGGTTAATGTAGTTTTGCTATCTGTGCCGGGCTATAAATGAGACAGATGATATCTAGTTAACGTTGTATTTAATGTAGTTTTGCTATCTGTGCCAGGCTATAAATGAGACAGATGATATCTAGTTAACGTTGTATTTAATGTAGTTTTGCTATCTGTGCCGGGCTATAAATGAGACAGATGGCGTAACATCATGCACATATCATTTCATACTCGGTTGCTTTCATTCAGTAGGCCATTGCAAAACAATTATCAGTAGGTCATATGTAGAAAAGGTGACATAGTGTTGATCACAATGTCATTGTATTATCCTCAGTTTCTCAACTGTAGGCTAGCTAACGACTCACGTTAGATGGATATACAGAAATTCTTCAAGAGAGGAAGTGCCAGCAGCTCTGACGAAGGCCAATCCGGTGAGAAATTAAGATTTTACCAGTTCAAACAAACAAATTAAAACTGATGAATCACCTATTAAGCCTCGAGTTATTGTAAATATGAGTTTAATAACAATACATGTCAAAACACAACAGACAAGAATGAGGGAAAGAAGCTGGAGGCTGTCAGGGCTGAGGGAGCATGTCTGATGAATGTTAGTGAGAAAAAAAGCAAGTAGATGTTTAAGCTTTCAGTCAAATTTGTAAAGCATTTGTCTTACTTTTGTTAAAATAATAGATGTTCATGATATCTTAAAGGGTCATGCAGAAAGAGAGGCTCTATACAAGGCAGAGATCAACATGTGAGCTGTGTAAGTGAGAGAGAGCAAGAATGCCCACAGAAAGAGGGACAACAAACAGATCCAGAGAGAGAAACACAACAAACAGATCCAGAGAGAGACAGGGACAACAAACAGATCCAGAGAGAGAAGCACAACAAACAGAATCAGAGAGAGAGGGAGAACAAACAGATCCAGAGAGAGAGGGACAACAAACAGATCCAGAGAGAGAAGGACAACAAACAGATCCAGAGAGAGATTGACAACAAACAGATCCAGAGAGAAGGGAAAACAAATATATCCAGAGAGAGAGGGAAAACAAACAGATCCAGAGAGAGAGGGACAACAAAAAGATCCAGAGAGAGAGGGACAACATACAGATCCAGAGAGAGAAGGAAAACAAACAGATCCAGAGAGAGTGACAACAAACAAATCCAGAGAGAGAGGGACAACAATCAGATCCAGAGAGAGAGAGGGACAACAATCTGATCCAGAGAGAGAGAGGGACAACAAACAGATCCAGAGAGAGGGACAACAAATAGATCCAGAGAGAGAAGGACAAAAATCAGATCCAGAGAGAGAGGGACAACAAACAGATCAAGAGAGAGAGGGACAACAAACAGATCCAGAGAGAGAAGGACAACATACAGATCCAGAGAGAGAGGGATAACAAATAGATCCAGAGAGAGAAGGACAACAAAGAGATCCAGAGAGAGAAGGACAACAAAGAGATCCAGAGAGAGGGACAACAAATAGATCCAGAGAGAGAAGGACAAAAATCAGATCCAGAGAGAGAGGGACAACAAATGGATAAAGAGAGAGAGGGACAACAAACAGATCCAGAGAGAGAAGGACAACATACAGATCCAGAGAGAGAGGGATAACAAATAGATCCAGAGAGAGAAGGACAACAAAGAGATCCAGAGAGAGAAGGACAACAAAGAGATCCAGAGAGAGAGGGACAACAAACAGATCCAGAGAGAGGGACAACAAATAGATCCAGAGAGAGAAGGACAAACATCAGATCCAGAGAGAGAGGGACAACAAACAGATCAAGAGAAAGAGGGACAACAAACAGATCCAGAGAGAGAAGGACAACATACAGATCCAGAGAGAGAGGGATAACAAATAGATCCAGAGAGAGAAGCGCAACAAAGAGATCCAGAGAGAGAAGGACAACAAACAGATCCAGAGAGAGAAGGATAAAAACAAACAGATCCAGAGAGAGATTGACAACAAACAGATCCAGAGAGAGAAGGACAACAAACAGATCCAGAGAGAGATTGACAACAAACAGATCCAGAGAGAGAGGGATAACAAATAGATCCAGAGAGAGAAGGACAACAAAGAGATCCAGAGAGAGAAGGACAACAAACAGATCCAAAGAGAGAAGGAAAACAAACAGATCCAGAGAGAGTGACAACAAACAAATCCAGAGAGAGAGGGACAACAATCAGATCCAGAGAGAGAGAGGGACAACAATCTGATCCAGAGAGAGAGGGACAACAAACAGATCCAGAGAGAGGGACAACAAATAGATCCAGAGAGAGAAGGACAAAAATCAGATCCAGAGAGAGAGGGACAACAAACAGATCAAGAGAGAGAGGGACAACAAACAGATCCAGAGAGAGAAGGGCAACATACAGATCCAGAGAGAGTGACAACAAACAAATCCAGAGAGAGAGGGACAACAAACAGATCCAGAGAGAGAGAGGGACAACAAATAGATCCAGAGAGAGAGAGGGACAACAAATAGATCCAGAGAGAGAAGGACAACAAACAGATCCAGAGAGAGAAGGACAACAAACAGATGCAGAGAGAGAGGGAACCAAACAGATCCTGACAGAGAAGGACAACAAACAGATCCAGAGAGAGATTGACAACAAACAGATCCATAGAGAGAAGGACAACAAATAGATCCAGAGAGAGAGGGACACCAAAGAGATCCAGAGAGAGAGACCCAACAGACAGATCCAGAGAGAGAGGGACAACAAATAGATCCAGAGAGAGAAGGACAACAAAGAGATCCAGAGAGAGAAAGTCAACAAACAGATACAGAGAGAGAAGGAAAACAAACAGATCCAGAGAGAGGGACAACAAACAAATCCAGAGAGAGGGACAACAAACAAATCCAGAGAGAGAGGGACAACAAACAGATCCAGAGAGAGAAGGACAACAAACAGATCCAGAGAGAGAGAGGGACAACAAACAGATCCAGAGAGAGAGGGACAACAAACAGATCCAGAGAGAGAGAGGGATAACAAAAAGATCCAGAGAGAGAAGCACAACAAAGAGATCCAGAGAGAGAAAGACAACAAACAGATCCAGAGAGAGAAGGATAAAAACAAACAGATCCAGAGAGAGATTGACAACAAACAGATCCAGAGAGAGAAGAACAACAAATAGATCCAGAGAGAGAGGGACACCAAAGAGATCCAGAGAGAGAGGGACAACAAACAGATCCAGAGAGAGAGGGACAACAGACAGATCCAGAGAGAGAGGGACAACAAATAGATCCAGAGAGAGAGGGACAACAAACAGATCCAGAGAGAGAGAGGGACAACAAACAGATCCAGAGAGAGAAGGACAACAAACAGATGCAGAGAGAGAGGGAAACAAACAGATCCTGAGAGAGAAGGACAACAAATAGATCCAGAGAGAGAGGGACAACAAACAGATCCAGAGAGAGAAGGACAACATACAGATCCAGAGAGAGAGGGATAACAAATAGATCCAGAGAGAGAAGCACAACAAAGAGATCCAGAGAGAGAAGGACAACAAACAGATCCAGAGAGAGAAGGATAAAACAAACAGATGCAGAGAGAGAGGGAAACAAACAGATCCTGAGAGAGATGGACAACAAACAGATCCAGAGAGAGATTGACAACAAAGAGATCCAGAGAGAGAAGGACAACAAACAGAATCAGAGAGAGAGGGAGAACAAACAGATCCAGAGAGAGAGGGACAACAAACAGATCCAGAGAGAGATTGACAACAAACAGATCCATAGAGAGAAGGACAACAAATAGATCCAGAGAGAGAGGGACACCAAAGAGATCCAGAGAGAGAGGGACAACAAATAGATCCAGAGAGAGAAGGACAACAAAGAGATCCAGAGAGAGAAAGACAACAAACAGATACAGAGAGAGAAGGAAAACAAACAGATCCAGAGAGATGGACAACAAACAAATCCAGAGAGAGGGACAACAAACAAATCCAGAGAGAGAGGGACAACAAACAGATCCAGAGAGAGAAGGACAACAAACAGATCCAGAGAGAGATGGACAACAAACAGATGAAGAGAGAGAGGGAACCAAACAAATCCTGACAGAGAAGGACAACAAACAGATCCAGAGAGAGATTGACAACAAACAGATCCATTGAGAGAAGGACAACAAATAGATCCAGAGAGAGAGGGACACCAAAGAGATCCAGAGAGAGAGACCCAACAGACAGATCCAGAGAGAGAGGGACAACAAATAGATCCATAGAGAGAAGGACAACAAAGAGATCCAGAGATAGAAAGACAACAAACAGATACAGAGAGAGAAGGAAAACAAACAGATTCAGAGAGAGGGACAACAAACAAATCCAGAGAGAGTGACAACAAACAAATCCAGAGAGAGAGGGACAACAAACAGATCCAGAGAGAGAAGGACAACAAACAGATCCAGAGAGAGAAGGACAACAAACAGATCCAGAGAGAGAGGGACAACAAACAGATCCAGAGAGAGAGGGACAACAAACAGATCCAGAGAAAGAGGGACAACAAACATATCCAGTGAGAGAGAGGGACACCAAACAGATCCAGTGAGAGAGAGGGACACCAAACAGATCCAGTGAGAGAGAGGGACACCAAACAGATCCAGAGAGAGGGACAACAGACAGATCCAGAGAGAGAGGGACAACAAATAGATCCAGAGAGAGAAGAACAACAAAGAGATCCAGATAGAGAAGGACAACAAAGAGATCCAGAGAGAGAAGGACAACAACAAAATCCAGAGAGAGAGGGACAACAAACAGATCCAGAGAGAGAAAGAGGGACAACAAGTAGATACAGAGAGAGAAAGAGGGACAACAAGTAGATCCAGAGAGAGAATATCAACAATCAGATCCAGAGAGAGAGGGACAACAAACAGATCCAGAGAGAAAGAGGGACAACAAACAGATCCACAGACAGTTGGACAACACATAGATCCAGAGAGAGAGGGAGAAAAAACACATTCAGAGAGAGAGAGGGACAACAAACAGATCCACAGACGGTTGGACAACACATAGATCCAGAGAGAGAGGGAGAAAAAACAGATTCAGAGAGAGAGTGACAACAAACAGATCCAGAGAGAGATAGACAAAAAACAGATCCAGAGAGAGAAGGACAACAAACAGATCAAGAGAGAGAGGGACAACAAACAGATCCTGAGAGAGAAGGACAACAAGTAGATCCAGAGAGAGAATATCAACAATCAGATCCAGAGAGAGAGGGACAACAAACAGATCCAGAGAGAGAGGGACAACAAACAGATCCAGAGAGAGAGGGATAACAAACAGATCCAGAGAGAGAAGGACAACAAAGAGATCCAGAGAGAGAAACACAAAGAGATCAAGAGAGAGGGACAACAAACAAATCCAGAGAGAGAAGGACAACAAACAGATCCAGAGAGAGAGAGGGACAACAAATAGATCCAGATAGAGAAGGACAACAAACAGATCCAGAGAGAGAAGGACAACAAAAAGATGCAGAGAGAGCGGGAAACAAACAGATCCTGAGAGAGAAGTACAACAAACAGATCCAGAGAGAGATTGACAACAAAGAGATCCAGAGAGAGAAGGAAAACAAACAGATCCAGAGAGAGAGGGACAACAAACAGATCCAGAGAGAGAGGGACAACAAACAGATCCAGAGAGAGAAAGAGGGACAACAAACAGATGCAGAGAGAGAAGAACAACAAAGAGATCCAGAGAGAGAAGGACAACAAATAGATCCAGAGAGAGAAGGACAACAAAGAGATCCAGAGAGAGAAGGACAACAAAGAGATCCGGAGAGAGAAACACAAAGAGATCCAGAGAGAGGGACAACAAACAAATCCAGAGAGAGAAGGACAACAAACAGATCCAGAGAGAGAGAGGGACAACAAATAGATCCAGAGAGAGAGGGGGACAACAAATAGATCCAGATAGAGAAGGACAACAAACAGATGCAGAGAGAGAGGGAAACAAACAGATCCTGAGAGAGAAGGACAACAAACAGATCCAGAGAGAGATTGACAACAAACAGATCCATAGAGAGAGGGACAACAAACAGATCCAGAGAGAGGGACAACAAACAGATCCAGAGAGAGAAGGACAACAATCAGATCCAGAGAGAGATTGACAACAAACAGATCCAGAGAGAGAGGGATTACAAATAGATCAAAAGAGAGAGAGGGACAACAAACAGATCCAGAGAGAGAGGGACAACAAAAAGATCCAGAGAGAGAAGGACAACAAACAGATCCAGAGAGAGATTGACAACAAACAGATCCAGAGAGAGAGGTATAACAAATAGATCCAGAGAGAGAATGCCAACAAAGAGATCCAGAGAGAGAAGGACAACAAACAGATCCAGAGAGAGAAGAACAAAAATCAGATCCAAAGAGAGAGGGACAACAAACAGATCAAGAGAGAGAGGGACAACAAACAGATCCAGAGAGAGAAGGACAACAAACAGATCCAGAGAGAGATTGACAACAAACAGATCCAGAGAGAGAGGGACAACAAATAGATCCAGAGAGAGAAGGACAACAAAGAGATCCAGAGAGAGAAGGACAACAAACAGATCCAGAGAGAGAAGGGAAACAAACAGATCAAGAGAGAGAGGGACAACAAACAGATCCAGAGAGAGAAGGACAACAAACAGATCCAGAGAGAGATTGACAACAAACAGATCCAGAGAGAGAGTGATAACAAATAGATCCAGAGAGAGAAGGAGAACAAAGAGATCCAGAGAGAGAAGGACAACAAACAGATCCAGAGAGAGAAGGAAAACAAACAGATCCAGAGAGAGTGACAACAAACAAATCCAGAGAGAGAGGGACAACAATCAGATCCAGAGAGAGAGAGGGACAACAAACAGATCCAGAGAGAGGGACAACAATCAGATCCAGAGAGAGAGGGACAACAAACAGATCCAGAGAGAGGGACAACAAATAGATCCAGAGAGAGAAGGACAAAAATCAGATCCAGAGAGAGAGGGACAACAAACAGATCAAGAGAGAGAGGGACAACAAACAGATCCAGAGAGAGAAGGACAACAAACAGATCCAGAGAGAGAGGGACAACAAATAGATCCAGAGAGAGAAGGACAACAAAGAGATCCAGAGAGAGAAGGACAACAAAGAGATCCAGAGAGAGAAGGACAACAACAAAATCCAGAGAGAGAGGGACAACAAACAGATCCAGAGAGAGAGAGGGACAACAAATAGATCCAGAGAGAGAGAGGGACAACAAATAGATCCAGAGAGAGGGACAACAAACAGATCCAGAGAGAGAAGGACAACAATCAGATCCAGAGAGAGATTGACAACAAACAGATCCAGAGAGAGAGGGATTACAAATAGATCAAAAGAGAGAGAGGGACAACAAACAGATCCAGAGAGAGAAGAACAAAAATCAGATCCAGAGAGAGAGGGACAACAAACAGATCAAGAGAGAGAGGGACAACAAACAGATCCAGAGAGAGAAGGACAACAAACAGATCCAGAGAGAGAGTGATAACAAATAGATCCAGAGAGAGAAGGAAAACAAACAGATCCAGAGAGAGGGACAACAAACAAATCCAGAGAGAGGGACAACAAACAAATCCAGAGAGAGAGGGACAACAAACAGATCCAGAGAGAGAAGGACAACAAACAGATCCAGAGAGAGAGGGACAACAAACAGATCCAGAGAGAGAGGGACAACAAACAGATGCAGAGAGAGAAGAACAACAAAGAGATCCAGAGAGAGAAGGACAACAAATAGATCCAGAGAGAGAAGGACAACAAAGAGATCCAGAGAGAGAAGGACAACAAAGAGATCCGGAGAGAGAAACACAAAGAGATCCAGAGAGAGGGACAACAAACAAATCCAGAGAGAGAAGGACAACAAACAGATCCAGAGAGAGAGAGGGACAACAAATAGATCCAGAGAGAGAGGGGGACAACAAATAGATCCAGATAGAGAAGGACAACAAACAGATGCAGAGAGAGAGGGAAACAAACAGATCCTGAGAGAGAAGGACAACAAACAGATCCAGAGAGAGATTGACAACAAACAGATCCATAGAGAGAGGGACAACAAACAGATCCAGAGAGAGGGACAACAAACAGATCCAGAGAGAGAAGGACAACAATCAGATCCAGAGAGAGATTGACAACAAACAGATCCAGAGAGAGAGGGATTACAAATAGATCAAAAGAGAGAGAGGGACAACAAACAGATCCAGAGAGAGAGGGACAACAAACAGATCCAGAGAGAGAAGGACAACAAACAGATCCAGAGAGAGATTGACAACAAACAGATCCAGAGAGAGAGGTATAACAAATAGATCCAGAGAGAGAATGCCAACAAAGTGATCCAGAGAGAGAAGGACAACAAACAGATCCAGAGAGAGAAGAACAAAAATCAGATCCAAAGAGAGAGGGACAACAAACAGATCAAGAGAGAGAGGGACAACAAACAGATCCAGAGAGAGAAGGACAACAAACAGATCCAGAGAGAGATTTACAACAAACAGATCCAGAGAGAGAGGGATAACAAATAGATCCAGAGAGAGAATGCCAACAAAGAGATCCAGAGAGAGAAGGACAACAAACAGATCCAGAGAGAGAAGGGAAACAAACAGATCCAGAGAGAGAGGGACAACAAACAGATCCAGAGAGAGAAGGACAACAAACAGATCCAGAGAGAGATTGACAACAAACAGATCCAGAGAGAGAGTGATAACAAATAGATCCAGAGAGAGAAGGAGAACAAAGAGATCCAGAGAGAGAAGGACAACAAACAGATCCAGAGAGAGAAGGAAAACAAACAGATCCAGAGAGAGTGACAACAAACAAATCCAGAGAGAGAGGGACAACAATCAGATCCAGAGAGAGAGAGGGACAACAAACAGATCCAGAGAGAGGGACAACAATCAGATCCAGAGAGAGAGGGACAACAAACAGATCCAGAGAGAGGGACAACAAATAGATCCAGAGAGAGAAGGACAAAAATCAGATCCAGAGAGAGAGGGACAACAAACAGATCAAGAGAGAGAGGGACAACAAACAGATCCAGAGAGAGAAGGACAACATACAGATCCAGAGAGAGAGGGACAACAAATAGATCCAGAGAGAGAAGGACAACAAAGAGATCCAGATAGAGAAGGACAACAAAGAGATCCAGAGAGAGAAGGACAACAACAAAATCCAGAGAGAGAGGGACAACAAACAGATCCAGAGAGAGAGAGGGACAACAAATAGATCCAGAGAGAGAGAGGGACAACAAATAGATCCAGAGAGAGGGACAACAAACAGATCCAGAGAGAGAAGGACAACAATCAGATCCAGAGAGAGATTGACAACAAACAGATCCAGAGAGAGAGGGATTACAAATAGATCAAAAGAGAGAGAGGGACAACAAACAGATCCAGAGAGAGAAGAACAAAAATCAGATCCAGAGAGAGAGGGACAACAAACAGATCAAGAGAGAGAGGGACAACAAACAGATCCAGAGAGAGAAGGACAACAAACAGATCCAGAGAGAGAGTGATAACAAATAGATCCAGAGAGAGAAGGAAAACAAACAGATCCAGAGAGAGGGACAACAAACAAATCCAGAGAGAGGGACAACAAACAAATCCAGAGAGAGAGGGACAACAAACAGATCCAGAGAGAGAAGGACAACAAACAGATCCAGAGAGAGAGGGACAACAAACAGATCCAGAGAGAGAGGGACAACAAACAGATCCAGAGAGAGAGGGACAACAAACAGTTCCAGAGAAAGAGGGACAACAAACAGATCCAGTGAGAGAGAGGGACACCAAACAGATCCAGTGAGAGAGAGGGACACCAAACAGATCCAGTGAGAGAGAGGGACACCAAACAGATCCAGAGAGAGGGACAACAGACAGATCCAGAGAGAGAGGGACAACAAATAGATCCAGAGAGAGAAGAACAACAAAGAGATCCAGATAGAGAAGGACAACAAAGAGATCCAGAGAGAGAAGGACAACAACAAAATCCAGAGAGAGAGGGACAACAAACAGATCCAGAGAGAGAAAGAGGGACAACAAACAGATCCAGAGAGAGAAAGAGGGACAACAAGTAGATCCAGAGAGAGAATATCAACAATCAGATCCAGAGAGAGAGGGACAACAAACAGATCCAGAGAGAGAGAGGGACAACAAACAGATCCACAGACGGTTGGACAACACATAGATCCAGAGAGAGAGGGAGAAAAAACACATTCAGAGAGAGAGAGGGACAACAAACAGATCCACAGACGGTTGGACAAAACATAGATCCAGAGAGAGAGGGAGAAAAAACAGATTCAGAGAGAGAGTGACAACAAACAGATCCAGAGAGAGATAGACAAAAAACAGATCCAGAGAGAGAAGGACAACAACCAGATCCAGAGAGAGAGGGACAACAAACAGATCCTGAGAGAGAAGGACAACAAGTAGATCCAGAGAGAGAATATCAACAATCAGATCCAGAGAGAGAGGGACAACAAACAGATCCAGAGAGAGAGGGACAACAAACAGATCCAGAGAGAGAGGGACACCAAAGAGATCCAGAGAGAGAAGGACAACAAAGAGATCCAGAGAGAGAAACACAAAGAGATCCAGAGAGAGGGACAACAAACAAATCCAGAGAGAGAAGGACAACA